>NC_080671.1:131203617-131443617 GCF_030247195.1 Topomyia yanbarensis
CCTTCTTTTGAATTTAGGCTGCAAACAAAAGTAAGGCATCGAAAGAACAAAAATTTGGAAAGCAAGATACCAATACCGTTGAAGATACGAATTATATCACGAATTAAATTACATATTATACAAATAGTAGTTTAGTTTAAAATGGTAGCAATCCAAATATTCGTAAATTCGCCATACAAAAAATATTTCGTTTTCGCAAATCCCTCCAATTTCCTTGGTCTGTAGTTTGAAACTAACAGACTATCATATGAATAATAGATTACAATTACAGATTCCTTGTTGAATGACACTTCACGAATATAGGGGGCAGGCATAGCGTAGTTGGTAAATCGATTGCCTTGTACGCAGTTCATCTGGGATTTTTCTAACCCGAAGAGGCGAATGACCTTATAGTTAAAACCTCTATAATCAAAATAAAAAAAAATCACGATTATGTTAACTTTCATATAAGATGACCAACATTGTTCTAAATACAAAAGTTCTCAAAGCAATTTCATGCTTACTCTAGTTTTCTATGTAATCAATCTGACACTGAAATATTATTTTTTTCTCACCGAAGTTGATTTCTTCTTTCAAACATGAGCAGTTCTTGGAATCGCACTAAGTGCACATTTTGACGAAGGTTGATATCAACATTGCATTTAAACCAACACAAGCAACCAGCAGCTCGGAAAATACTTAAAAAGTACACATGTTCCTAGCGAATTTTCAAGCTTTACTGGAACTTGAAACTATCGGATAGGGAATCGGGTTATTTGGCATAACATAAATTCGGCATAATTATTTTTAACTTCGGAAAACGGTCATTTGGCATAATTTGACAAAGTGATAACACTGATAACTGTCATTTAACATAGCGGACATTTGGCATAATAATTTGCATCTTCAGGTAATGGTCATCCGGCTCGTTCCCATCGTATGCAAACGTATCACTTCTCCACATCATGAAAACTCCTTTCTTTAAAAGCCCGAACTTTTTCGCCAGCGAATTGTTGCTTTTCAAAACAGTGTTTCAATAACTGAAATAATAAGCTTATTATCCTTCTTTATAACATGTAAAAATTACTACACAGCCAGCCCTATTACGGTACTCCGACCCAGACGATAATTAATAGCATGATCATTATCAGGTTTTACCAAATTTAAGAAATGACAATTTATTGATGGATTTACACTTACTACTATCGGTTTCTTCACTGCTCTAGTGTTTAAGGCGTACCTAGAGCAATGCGACTTTGCCGCATAACCGAGCCCGACAATTCAAGCGGTGCAAAGTCGCTGAGGATGCGCTGGACGAGGTTGCCGTCGACCGGTTGCGGAAGCGGCGGCCCCTCGTAAGCAAATCTGTGATTCGCTCATTTGACCGGATTATTCAAACATAGGGACTATGAATTTGTTGTTTAATTAGTTTGGGTTTACGACAAGTTTAATTATAAATATATACTATTGGCAAACAAACTCCTCTGTTTCATTTAAATATGCAGCGAAAAAGATACGAAGTGGCACAAAGCCTCTGAAAATCCGCCGGTTTTCGTCAAAAACCTCTCACTAGCAAACCTGTGATCAACACGATTGTCTGACATACTCAATCATAGGTGCAGGTTCAGCGCTCACAGCTTTCTGGAAGTTTGAATGACAGATAACCATTTTGCCGAATCAAAGCCTATTTTATTTATTATCATGCCAAACGAACTATTATCAAATAACGCATTCCCAACTTTCTTACATATCGACATGTGTGGTGTGTTAGTTCGTATAGAGTGAAAAACGTGGCGTGGTGATATACTGCTGGCATAACCAATTGAGATACCGATAGTTATCCGGCACTCATTAGCTCAGTACACTCAATCGCAGTTCTGCTCTCTCCACAATATATTTATATTCATTTAGTGGAAAACGGCTGGAGAGCTCATACGTGCTGTGTAATTCAAAATGTCCGATGAAGAGGATTTTCTTGGATTCGAAGAAGAGACTGTAGAGCCATTGCCAGAAATTCTGAAAAGTTCAAAGAATAAAGATGTGCTAAGCTACCGAGGATTTGTGTACTATTCTAACAGAAAACCGGTACGTATATTAGCTTGAAATATTTTTTCATCTATTGGTCACATGATCACATGCCGTTACATTTTCATCAAGATTATGAACACATCACGTGGTCTTACAAAGTTTTTCATTGTATTCACAGGTGGATAGTATATATTACTGGGAGTGTAAAGGTAGAAGTCACTCGACCGGGAGCGTAGGTCGGAAGTGTCGATCCCGAGTGGTTACGAAAAAATGTGATGGAATACATAAATTAGTTTCCAAAACAGAACATAACCACGAATATGATCCAATCCACGTCTTACAAATCAAATACAGATCTGCATTAAAAAGAAAAGCAACGGAAGATCATAGTGGACCGGCAAAAATGATACGATTAGTTTCTGCTACTTTTCCAAACGAAGTTCAACAACGTATTTCCCTGAATGCGCAACGGAAAATAGTGAAGCGCGCTCGAGCCGGCTCACACAAAAAATATGAGGAGTTAAAAACGTTGAAGGAATTTGTCGTCCCGCAAGAGCTTACTGTTTCGATAGATGGCGATAAATTTCTATTAGCCGATACCGGTTTGAACAAGGACAGAGTGCTCATATTCACAACGAACGAACATTTAAAAAAATTAGCTTCTGCAAAGTACTGGGTGA
Source organism: Topomyia yanbarensis (assembly GCF_030247195.1). Taxonomy (NCBI): domain Eukaryota; kingdom Metazoa; phylum Arthropoda; class Insecta; order Diptera; family Culicidae; genus Topomyia; species Topomyia yanbarensis. The sequence goes on from NC_080671.1 coordinate 131,206,305, forward strand.
TAGATGGCACTTTTGACAGCGTACCGGGTTTATTTCGCCAGTTATTTACCATTCATGGTAGTTGTGCACCTTCCAATGAACACACTTTCCCTATGGTGTACGCCCTAATGACTTCCAAGACTGAAGCACTATATAGGAAACTGTTTGCTACAATTGTGGAAGCAGCCGAAAAGATAGGCATCGATTTAAATCCAGAGGTAATACTCTCGGATTTTGAAAAGGCCATTATAAATTCAGTCGCGGCTGAATTTCCAGAAGCCAAACATAACGGGTGCTTCTTCCATTGGTGTCAAAACCTCTGGAAGAATGTACAAAGTAGCGGACTGACAAATAGTAGTACTCTATTTTTTGAGTATTTTAAACGGGTGCAGTCTCTTGCCTTTTTGCCAGCGGCAAAAATCGTAAGACCTTTCGAAGAATTGAAAGCGTCAGCACGCAAAGAGTCAAATTCTTTTTTTCCGATACGTAGAAGAAAACTACGTGAAAGGCAGAGTTCGGCGTGTTACATTTGAGGGACGCGAAATTCGAACGGAACCACTTTATCCGCCTCAGTTGTGGTCGATATATGACAATATTCTCAGCAACATTCCCCGTACCACCAATCAAATTGAAAGTTGGCATAGCCGATGGAATACTGCTGTTGGGCGTCGTATTGGTATATACAATATAATAAAAGAATTGCGTGTAGAGGAGAAATATACAGCAGGGAAGATTAGTAGCTACCTCTCTTGCAACACTAGTAAAAAACGAAACGTTACTAGTCAGAAAATTGACGAGAACATCGAAAAGATAGTGGACAATATGGATTCCTACAATAATGTGCTAGAATATCTAGAATCAATTGCGGCGAATTTGGGATCAAGAGCTCAGTGATGATAATATTGATAAACTATTAAATTATTAAACATTAAATTGATCAACAATAAAATATTTTTTGAAATATAATTTTATTAACATGTTATTTCACTGAATCAAAACCCCTAAAAATTTGAACGAGTATTTTCATGCTTTATGCGGAATGGCTCTTATGCTGAACGACCATTATGCCAAAAGACCATTATGCCAAAAGACCTTTATGCCAAACAACCATTATGCCAAATGGCCTTAATAGCATTCAATGCACTGTACATTTTATGCCAAATGGCCATTATGCCAAATGACCATTATGCCAAATGACCACTATCAAATTAGTTCTTATGCCATATGGGCATTATGCCAAACGACGTTATGCCAAGTGACTTTATGCCAAACAGGGTAGCCCCGTTCTAACCAACGGCTTCAAATGGGTAGGATGATGATAGAAATATGACGAAAATAGGTTCATTACTCTAATTAGCTTAATCAGCATGAGTTTAATGTTATCTTTATATGATCATAATTTGAAATGCTTGAGGAACGGCTAGCAGAATGAGAGTGGGAGATACGTCAGAAATACTTCATTTTATTTCAGTATGATATATGGATGAAGAAAATGCGGGTGCGAGGGTGGTCCAAGGGTGGGGGGGGGTGCTTATGAAGTAGGGAGATGTGTGTAAGGGTAAGAGGAGGAAGGCGCTGCAATATTCAACTGCATACTATGCCTTCCATTGCATTGGTCTAAAATGTTCTTTAGGATATTAAAAAAGATATCCCAAAAAATGGTAGACGAATACAATATATAAACGTTCAAATTTTCAATTTTGCCACAACGCCGCTTATGTATATCCATCCCAAATATACTGAAAACTTTAACCACAGAGAACAGACATCCATGATCGAATAAAAATATTTAAAAAACGTGTATAAACATACGATGAACACTAGCGCCGCCACACCAACCTATCCCAACTATTCGTCAAATGGAATTCCGGAACCGGTTCGAAATCCTGAATGGATTCAGTATGGAATCTTGCTCAAAGAAAACAACCGATTCCGACTCTATCGGTTGATGCATTTGAGCTAGTCGGTTCCGGACTAGTTTGACTGGGTAGATGAATAACCGCTGTCAATTCTGTCGAACTCAGCCACAAAAAAAACATGACGACAGTAGCGCACCTGGTTTGAATATTTGAAGGAGTTTTTATTCTCAGGTGATACGATCCTCAAAAACGCCGATCAGCCATGTTGGTTTTAGAAACGACAGCTTACAACATTGTTTACTAGTTCTCTCCATATGTTTGCTTTGATTTCAGTGGGCAAAAAAAGTTTTTCGCTGTCATTTTTCTTACCCGCAGTCTTCTGCATGCTTACCTCACTCCTCACCTAGTTACTGCCGAAGACGAACCACCTTAGAACTCTAAACACCTTGATCCCAACTACCTTCGAAACCGTTAGATATTTTACACAAGTTGAATTTTGAAGATGGACGTCTGTTCTCTGTGCTTTAACCGTGTTTTCTCGAAACCACTTTTTTTGAACTGGCCGGAAATGTAACTCGCACAAACAGTTATCTTTGGGTGCTTACAGAGTGGCCGCGAGAAGCTGTGCTGGGGCTGGTACTGACATTAGAGTGCGAGATGCGAGAAACCTGCTTGCAGCAAACCAAAGGGGTGATGTCAGAGTGAAAGCTGAGCTGATCTGCGCCGACTGCCCGCTTTTACTCTGACAGGCTCCATTTGATATGCTGCAAGCAGGTTTCTCGCATCTCGCACTCTTATGTTAGTACCAGCCCCAGCTCAGCTTCTCGCGGCCACTCTGTAAGCACCCTTTGAATGGAAATTCCGGACAAACCGTTACTCGCAAAACAGAGTTTACAGCAGTTAATGAAAGAGAAAACTTTTAGTATCAACATCTGTGATTGGTGTGTAATGGTTTGTCCGGAATTTCCCTTCAAAGAGGATTTTGACAGTTGGCTTATAAGCCGTAATCATATGTTTGTCGAGAAATGATTTTTGATCGTTTTGAAATTTTCACAGCATATTGAAAATTGATTTCTCCAGCGACGTGCGTAGGATTTAATTTTTTTATTACTTAACTATTTTTTAATTAACAATTTTGTGCCCTTTTTATGACATTTTCAGCTTTTTACACTCAAAAGTGCGCCATTTCGCGAAATATCAAAATATTCTGAAAATCCCATGTACGCCGCAGGGTTGTTAATCGATAATTAATCGTCATCGTCGATAACGTTAACCACCCGTCCACGTCATCGGAAACTCCGTTAACGATAGTATATCGTCGGATTCATCGTCATCGTCGATAATTCATCGGTGGTTATCGCGATACATTTTGCGTTACTTTCCCGTTTATTGGAGTTGAAGTTGATGCGGTTAACTTTCAATTGTTTAAAATAAATAACTATTGAAGACTAGATTGAAGGACATGTTGTTGGCAGTTGAAAATCAATAGTTTTGGACATTTTCTATGCACAGGTGGGGTCCGACGATGTGTCAAAATGGAATTTTTTGTCAACTTTTCGGCAGTGTTTTATATTGAAGGGAAAGTTATTGGCAGTTGACAATCAATAGTTTTGGACATTTTTAATACACGGGGGGTTCGACGATGTGTCAAAATGGATTTTGTTCAACTTTTGGGGAGGGTTTATTATATTGAGGAAACTATTGTTAAGTGAAAATCAATAGTTTTGGGCATTTTCAATGTACCGTCGGTGCGTCAAAATAGATTTTTTTCAACTTTTCGTGAACTTTTTATATTGAAGGGTAGGTTGTTGGCAGTTAAAAATCGATAGTTTTGGACATTTTCAATTCACAGAAGAATCCACCAGTGCACAGTGTTTCCAAAGTGGCAAAAAGGTGAAAGAAATTCTTTGAACCACGAAAAAACATTTTTAGCTATAGTGTCTTCTGCAAAGTATAGTTATATTTTTTGCATTTAAAAAGTATTAGTTGGGTGATTAATCCCTCTAAAGTAGAAAAGCAAGTTTTTGTTTGGTCATTTATGAAAATAAAATAAACTTTATTTGACAAAGTTGTTGAGAATATCTTAGGTATTAACTTCGCTGAAGAGATTATGTGTCTATCTGTCGATTTTAATATACATTTGTGGAGATTTCTTTTGATATATCCTTGAAAATTGCTTTTTTCAAAATACTTTTCCTGGTAATTTTTAAGAATTTAAAAATGTTCCAAGATTTTGTTCTGCATAATAAATGACAGAATTTTTGTAATGTAAGTTTATTTGTATCTCTTACAACTTAGAAGTGATCGAATGTTTTAGTGTCCAAAAAGCAATATTTTGGTATGGAAGCCGCACATTTCCGCAATACTGTACTGTAAGACCTCCTTAAGGGAAATTTTTACTAAATGATCAGAACGGATTATGAGGCTTTGTCGAGGGACTAAAGAAGAATATTTTAGCCGCTGCGGTTTAATAAAAAGAAAGAAAAAAATATGTTTGCGGTTCGACTTAGTCTCTTCAGAACCAGAAAAAATATGTGCCATTTTTGTCAATGTTATCGTTTTATCAGCCTAAAATTCACCAAAAAGGGGTCTTCGCTGTATTCAAAAACGAATAAAACTCTATTATGATGCCGTTTATAAATTACACTACATATTTAAGAGTAAAAGAAGGAAGCATGAAGCATCTTGTTACATAGTGGAGAGAAGAAACGAAGGAGGGGGCTAAAAGCTTCCTAACTAGAAAAGGAAATCAAATATTGGAAATATGTATATTATCCGTTTTAAAATCAAAAATCTTCTAAAAGCTAAAAAAGCGGATATTAGGCTACGTTATAATGCTTATTGGTTACTTGGGATCCCAAGTAACCAATAAGCATTATAACGTAGCCTAATATCTGCTTTAGATCCACATATAAAGCTGTCTTAAAGAGCCGTGAAGCCCTAAATACTGATATAATGCTGATATTATGCCAGAGAAGGCGAAATATAGTGCTATTACTGTGCAGAGATTGACAGCTCGTTTCTGCAGTACTAATGCTATTATATAGCACCAGCGCACAAATGTCAATTTTGAAAGCCTTATATTGGCAATACTAATGCTATTAAAAGTTTTAGTTGGCTGTCATTGTCCGACGCTTTTGAAACCATTTCTTATGTTTTCTTTCGGTATGATGAGCAAAAAGGAAAAATTTTAAAATAAGATTTAAAACCGTAATTGTCTCTTTTCTAATGCATTGTAATGAATATCCTTAATGGGTTTTCATTCTCATATAATATGAATGTTTTACGAAAATTACATTTAATCAGTCTCAAACTGAGGTACCTTGCCTCGTCGTTCACGGTAAGTGCGCTGCGTTTGCTCCCTAGACTATATTGCACATGTTCGATTGAAATGAAATCGACACAGATCCTTCAATAGGGCCAAAGTCGCAATGTACTCAAATGGAGAAAAATCAGTTTCAATATACGGCGATGCTTTTCTAAATGTAGTTTTTATTGTAGGTATAAATTACTTTATGACCATGTTTTTCCGGAAGCATCTTTGGTTAAACCTTATGACAATATAACAAAGAATTTAATTCCTATGTGCTTTTAGTGGGTAGAAACTAAAAAAATGCTTACGCCCAATTTGCATCCCAGTCGTGATTTCGCCCTTCAGCAACCACCATTTGCGGAAGGGCTAAACGGTGTATATAATTTTCAGAAGGGCGCGGTAAAAGGGCTAAACTGACTCTGTCTTGCTGGGTAGGGCTGGGTAAATGGGCGAGCTTGACAGTATACTTTTTAATAGGGCTCAGCAAATGGGCGCATAGAAACCCAATGTAAATGATTGGGCGCGTGCATCTTTTCTTCGAATTTCATGAAAATATCGAAATATTCGAATGTTTATGTGCAACAACTATCGAGTAGACATGATCCTAGTAGATATTGCTTATCATTTATATAATAGAACCGCCGTTTAAAGAATAATTTTGTGAATAATAACCGTACGCCCGGTTCTGTCAAAAAATGTAAGTTTAGCCTTTATATTCCATATGAGAAGAAGGGCCTAAGTCGAAATCTCGAAGAAAATGCATGTTTCGCCGTTTTGTTTTCTTTAATTATAAATCGAACTAAAAACCATTTTAACTAATTTTCACCTCAATCTTGTTGTATTTTTGTCGCATAATGTCATAATAGCGAAAACGCAGTTTGTTTACATTTGCGATTTAAGCCCTAATGAAAGATCTATGTCGAAATATGCCGAATATAATCTTCAGGAAGATTTGCATAACAAATAAACCCACGGCATTGCAATAGCATTATATCGGTTTTTTATTTGCTCTATAATGGCACTAAATGCACTTGTAAAGCTTACATGCTTTAAAGATCCTTGCAGCATGTACGCGTTATATCAGCTTTATATACGCATATAGAGCAAGCGATAATCCTATATGTCGGCTGTGCAGTTATGCATTATTGATGCTAATATAGACCTTCATTGCATTGTTAATGCTGTAATGGAGTTTTAATGCAACATTAGTTCAAATATATAGCCAATATAGTGCAATGACTTAATGCTTATGGTTACTTGGGTTAAGGAATCTGAAAAACTTAAGTTTTTGGCTCCAGGTCAAAAATTACGGGAGATAGATTTTCGGACGTGTACCGCTTCTAAAAAAATGCGCATGGGGGAAAATGCGGCATAGCCGCCATCTTGTGATGAAATTATTTGAAACAAATATTTTTGTGATTCATTATTTATGTTATATATCCCATTTAACAAAATCTCGATTCATCTCTTTATTGCGTCAAGAAAAATTCTCGAAATATGCCTATTTTTTCGTGCTCTACATGGGTGTAACCCCTTAAGGGGCCATCCATAAACCTCGTGGACAATTTAGGGGAGAGTAGGGGTCACGAGAGAGTCCACGCTTGTCTATGGCGAGGGGGGGGGGGATTGGAAATGTCAACGTGGAGTTGTCAGATGTCTGTCTTTTATAAGAAAATGAAATAAATTTATGTCGTCATTGGTGTGAGCGCTTACCTTCAAATTTTTGCAAGATTTTGAAATAGTCAAAGTGCCTATAACATCATCAAAAAAAATCAGACGAAATCGTGCGAAACAAAATCGGAGAACAAATTTTTGTCTTAACCATTTGATTCAATCTTCAGTGACTTGCTCAAATACCACTAATTTTTGATTTGAAAGCATGTGGTTGAAATTACGAGTCAATTCAATAATCCATAGGTTACTTCAATTTTATGTTACTCCCGCCGCCCCGGTCCTACTACGAGTTGGGGAGTCTTGCTAGGATATAGTGGGATATAACTCCGAAAGCAGCTCCAACGAAGCGAGTCAGTGCTGCTTCTGCCAAGATCCTAAGATTCCAATAATCTAAGATCTTAGCCATAAAAGCACCCTAGTCCAACCGGAGTGCCAACCGTGATCATCAGGATCGACGCCAGTAACATCCTGATTATGGCATACTGGCCATGGCGAGCGTCAGGACACGGATCACGAATTGGACGTCAACTTCGGATTGACAGGCATACTGTTCTACTCCCTTTGTAAAGAAGGATGACACCGACTTGAAATGGCGAGTGGGCTAATAGCACTGCTGCCTCCGTTCCGTTTAGTTGGTGGTACTAGGTTCGGTTGGAGCGATCCCGATTTTACGCCGATCCGGCTCTGAATACTACTCCCATGAGGCATAGTGTCAACCCTAGCATGACCTCACTGCTCGCATAGATACCCATGGGATCATAAGAGGCGACTACATACAGATAGCAGCCCGGAGTTGGAACCCACCAGCATGGAGACATCCAATAAAACAAATGAGGAGGACGCGATTGCGTTTGCAAGTAGAGGTAAGCTGCAAAGATCACCGGTTATGCCACTGGTAGTCACAACGAGTACCAGCAGCGGCGTGGTACAGAGTGAACCAACCTGAGATGGAGTTACCGTATCGAGTGTTCACCCCGAGATCAGGTAGCGACACAGAGTTCGTGCACAATGTGCACAAAAAGATCAAGCAGCTAGTGACGAATATCAAATCCACCCTAACAGCTGCTGAACGCGAGCAGAAGGCGCTCTTGATGAGAGCTGAATTAGCCGAAAAAGCTTTGATGGAATCCGCAGAACACACAACGGCAGAAACTGTGGTGACACCGAAGAGTCACTACAATATTCGCTCGGAGAAAATAGTGAGGGACAGACCGGGGGAGCAAGAGGGCCCGAAAAAGCAGCAAAATTGGAGGGCTGCAACGGAAGCCTTTTCGTGAGAGGTACAAGGGCGATGCACTGATCATCGAAGCGAACGATACGACGTCCTACGCCGCTCTTCTCAAGAAAGTGAGAGAGGACTCAGAGCTGAAGGAGCTGGGAGAGAACGTTGTGAAAACGAGATGCACTCAGAAAGTCGAGATGATCTTCGAGCTGAAGAAGGTCCGTCAAGAGCACGACCTACCGCGAGCTCGTTGCTAAATCCTTGGGCAGCGAAGCGAACGTGAGAGCTCTGTCGCAAGAAGTTGTAGTCGAATGCAGATGGAGCGATGCTTCAGGTGCTTGGACCTCGGTCCTCAGGCAAGAAACTGCAAGGGCCCGGACAGATCTACACTGTGTAGAAAATGCGGAGGAAAGGGGCACGTTGCTAGAGCCTGCATGAAGCAACCAAAGTGCATGATCTGCAAACCGGAGGACGGAAATGACTACGCGACGGGTGGCTTCAAATGCCCTGCGTACAAAAAGGCAAAGGCAGGCCAACAATGATGGAGATAACAGCAGTCAACAACAGAAACTAAATGCGACGTTGCAATTATTGCAGAACCGCATCGTGTTCCTTCCAATAGCGGTAGCTGGGTGGTGGATAGTAAGGGATGGCTGCAATTCAAGTAATGGGCGGTGTGATACTGGCGTTTCGGGACATGTTCAGGATAGTCCTACAGAAATGCCTAGACGACGGCTAATTCTCCGGATAGATGGAAGATCCAGAAGTTGGTGTTGCAGCCAAAACCAGCGAAACCACCAGAAGATCCAGCATCATATCGGACTATATGCCTACTGGATACTCTTGGTAAACTTCTGGAAAGGGTCATCCTCAATAGGCTGACGACCTACGCTGAAAGTGAGAACGGACTATCGCGGAATCAGTTCGGATTCCGGAAAGGGATATCGATGGTGGACGCCATCCGCACAGTCATCGCGAGCGCGGAGAAAACATCGAAGCAAAGAGAAGGGTAATCACTACTGTGCCGTGGCAACATTAGATGTGAAGAACGCGTTCAACTGTCCCAGCTGAGGGGCCATCGCCGTAGCGCTGCACAGAATGCGAGTTCCGGACTAGCTATGCAAGGTTCTGAAAAGTTACTTCCAGAGCCGAGTACTGGTCTACGAAACTGCAAGGGCCCAGGGTCACGGCGGGAGAACATTAAGGCTCCATACTCGGCCCAACGCTCTGGAATACAAGGTACAACGGAGTGTTAACACTGGAACTGCCCAGGGAAGTTGAGATTGTCGGATTTTCAGATAACGTTGTCCTGAGAGACCCTTGAGGAGCTGGAGATGTTAATAGCAGAGGCAATAGGCATCGTGGAAACCTGGATGGCTGACGTCAAGTTGTAGCTGGCTCACCACAAGACAGAGATAGTGCTGGTCAGCAACCGTAAAAAAAATCTAGCGTGTCGTGAACAGTGTCAATCTATCCCCATGGGGACAATCTATCCCATCGATGAGTTTGCTGAAGCACCTGGGCGTGTCGCTCGACGATCGATTAAATTACAACAGCCATGTTGACTATGTAGGGGAAGATGGGGTAAAACGCACCCCTGGGGCAAAATGCACCCCTTGTTTATATCGATAACTTCTGAAAATTTCTAGAAAAGGGTAACACCAGTCGGAAGTCCGTCATAGTTAACTTACACTGTCAAAGTTTGATAACCGTACATAAATAGCAACTCGAGAAATAAACAAAAATCAATAACGTGCTCTTCTCATGTAATTATTGTGGCTCGTGCAACAAGGATTTTCAGCTCTTATAAAAGCTGTTTTACTATTATATAAGTGCATTCCAGTTCTATTTATATCGTTGCTCATTATTCTGTCGCGCTATATATGAAAAATCTATTAAATAGTTCACTTTTTGCTAAATTTATATCTCTGCTCCATCGGGGGAAAATGCCCTCTTCTTTGATTTTGCTGATTTTTTAATCGAAAACAGAAAAATCGTTCTGGAAACATGCTAATTGCATAACCTAAGGCTATTTAATGACACACTTTTTTGAAATCCCGTCAGAAAACAAAACTACTTGCTTGTTCACCGAGCATTCTGCCCCATTGTTGCGGTGTATCCTGCCCCGTTGTTGTAGTGCATTATGCCCCGTTGTTGTGCTGCATTTTGCCCCCACACGGGTGCGTTTTGCCCCGCTTATTTTTGAAAAGGTAATTTTCAATGATTTTGAAAAATTGAATATTTTTGATGTTTTTGAATACTTTGCAAAGCGTTATGATTGTGATTACAGAGGAAAATGTTGGCTAGACGCTATCATTGATTAAATTCTCCCAATTGATGATCTATAGCTGAGTTATGTTCATATTTCCTTAGGGGATGCGTTTTACCCCATCTTCCCCTATATGCGAAGGCTGCAAGGACAACTAACGCATTGGTAAGGATCATACCGAATTACAGAGGAGCAAGATGTAGCACGAGACGTCCCCTGTCGGATGTGGCACCTCACCATACAAAGTTGTGACAAAATTATAAAAATTTATTTATGTGACTAAAAACTGGGTTTTTGACTAATTTTGGGTCGATGAATCCATTTCGGATATCAGTTTTGAAATTCCATAATTCTTTTTTCGACTACTTTTATGTAAACTCATTTGAAGGCGTTGGTCGTTAAAGGGTTAATATACACGTTAAAAATAGTAGCCAATCACATAGGAGGGTTGACAAAACTAGTGAAAAACACTAATTTACCAGTAATACATTTATGTGCTACAGGGCGTCTCCATATGTTTCAAAAACATAGATATAACACCTTCAGTACAAAAATGCGCAAGATGAAGCCTATATATCTTGAAACCTACACTAAATTTTGTGTCAGGCTCATGATAAGTGACCCACGGGAGACCATCCCAAAAATTGTGAGGCGTATGAAGATAAATTCTCGCACGTTTTTTGAGAAAGGCCGATAAGCATGCTGTCAAAATTCACTTTGAGAGAAAATTCCGGATCCGGACAAACCGTAACTCGCCGAGAATATGGATGTTAACATTTTATGAAAGAGAAAAGTTTTCTCTTTCGTCTATTGCTGCGATTAGTGGTTTGTCCAGAATTTTCTCTCAAAGTGAATTTTGACAATATGCTATGACATTAAATTTCTCAATTGCACAAACACAAATGATATCTGCACAAAATGCTCACGTCTATATTTTTACTTATTCATTCTTCTCTTCAAAGAACTCAAAACTCCCATGTGCTATGGGAATCCCTATACACATTGGACAATTATGCTTCTAGCAGCAGTATAGGTCTTAAAGGTTTTGAGATAATGCGCCTTCAATTGTTGATTTTCATTCATAACTCACTTAAATTCAGTCCAATAGTATGTGAAATTGAATGCGATGATTTGAAACGTATTTTTTATTCGAATGTTTACGCAGTTTTTCCACAGATTTTTGTTCTAGCATATGTCTGTTTTTTTATATTCGAAAAAAGGGCACTTTCCACGACGTTTGGCAACGCGGTACAAGTTTTTTGAATGACTGTTTATAAGCAAATTGTAGCCCATGTTCACGATTTTGCCAATTGATAAATTTTTCCAAAGCGGGCTATCAATGACAAGGCTAGTACGTATACCGAAAGAAAGCCAGCTATTTTTTTTTTAAACTGGTCCGATGTGTATCCAAGCAAGTGGGGGTGTAGAGTTGATCAATAAAGTAGTAGATCTGATAAGTTGTTTATAGAGACTGGTACAACATTGTAAATGACATGACACGATTACAAATCTAACAATACGGTAAATGATTATACAATCAAGAAGAGTCATTTCTGTTTACTTAAATTGATTTATTCGTTTAGTATTAGTTTTAACCATTAATATCAATTTATTATTTACTTACAAACTAAAAGTATTCACAATGTTGGATGATATTGTAGCAAACACCTATCATATCACATCAGTAAATCTCTTGAACAAAATAAGGGAGAAAAGACTATGGACATTGATTATATGTAGTTCACTAAAGGCGTTGGTAGGGACATACAAAATCCTTATTTATTTGGACGAGGTGGTTTGGCTTTTACAAACTTTTTTTCTCACACGATTACAACTTATTTGGAAATAATGTCTAAAAACATTTCAACGATTTTGATAACAGTTTTAGTCAAAAAAGGAACTAAACATGCAGTTTATAGCATTTAATAGGTAAATTTCTCACAGTGAAAGAGAAGTTTTATCATTAGTTTATTAATATTCATTGCAATGGACACTACATTCCAAGAACGCGTAAAGCTTAACATTTCCAAACGGAGCACTTATGATGCCGCTGTGAACGACTGCCACTTAGTAGTCCAAAGCCCATTCGTTCTCGGTTAGGAAGGCATCAACGACCTCCTTCATGGAATAATTCGAAATCAGTTGGTCTTGTGTCAGCTTCACTCTAGTTACAGGATCAAAATGTCCAACACGTTGCAAATGTTCTTCGATATCCTTGCGTTCATAGGTCATACCGGATGGCGTGATGACGGGATCTACCAGTAGTTCGAAACTGATCTTACCGCACAAATAATCAGGTACTTCTCGTTTCTGGAAACAAACCCAAAACTGGCACTTAGAAGAGTTGACAGATATATGATCAGCAGAAACTTACCCTTCGCCTTTCGTCCACCTTTGCAAAAATGTTGTTCAATTCAGTTATGTGGTTCTCCTGATACAGGAATGAGAGGTAACAATATATTAAATTTAGTGTACACATCGTTTGAGCAAGCTTGAAACTTACACTTTCTCGTTCAAATTCCATAGTTTTTTCTCTCGCTGTATCCTCGTTGAGTGTATCATCTAATTTCAGTTTAGCTATTCTGTTTTCCATATCCTCATTAATGAGTCTAACAATATAATAAGAAAAACCATTGTACTTACATACTTATATTTTCGATGCGCAAGGATTTGTTATCGTTATCGCATTTTTGTTCAATTCTTACAAACAACATAATTTATCTAGTACATTATGGGTCTCGTAATACTAGCAATTAACCCAAAACATCATGCAAAGACCTCACCTGTTCAGGTAGCTCTGCAGTTCAATCTCCTGGCAGATTCGTTTCTCTTCCTGAATGTTCCAACGCTTTTTTCGCGCGAGCCGCAGCTGTGATGCAATATCGTCCCCGAAGTTAAGCTTCTGTTCCTTGGCTAAGTCATGTGCTCGCATTAGGTGTTTGATTGCTTCATCGTACGATTCTAGCTCCATTAGACTGAGACCGAGGAAAAAATGACCCTTTACCAGGTTGGGATCCATATCCAGAGCTCGTCGACAGTCCGGACAGGAGGATTCCCATCGTTTCATTTTGATATGACAGAGGGCCCTGTTTGTAAAATATGTGGCATTGGTCGGATTTTTTATCTGGAAGCAGGAACGAAAGAATATAGGTGACCAGGGAGTTTACACATAATTGTAATTCTACTGTGAAATTCAGAACATCTTTCTAGTCTTGATGTAGTCAACCAACAGTTGGCATTCGATTCTATAACCTGTCTTCGACAAGCAATCCCCTGCTCGAATAGAATGAGAGTGGTGAACGTATTTTGAAGCCGTGATATCTCGCACACGCTTTTGCCTAAGTGACTTTCGCCGCTATTAAACAATAGTCTGTGCGAGTCTGCAATGAGAGCATTGTACCTTTTTATTCTTTGACGCAAAAGATAAGTATCCGTATTCCTTATATCATCTAGCAGTCTACTTCTCCTGCTATCTGATATTTGTTGCTTGCACGGTGTATTGAACCCTTAAAGGGGTGCTCCAAGACGGGACTCAAACGAGTGATCCTCCTGATTCCATCATGGATGGCGATAATTAAACTTGTCCCTTGTGTGGAGAGCTATAACCTGATAACTCAATTGGGCCATGGGTAATATAAAACGTTCGATATAATTCAAATCTCTCGGGACCTAATGGTGTATTATTCGGTCGAGACCGATATCTGCAAGATAATGCCTAGTCACTTGCACATTGTGGTTAGTAGCTTAAAGCAAGAAAAGGCGACGGCATAAGAGAATAGGTCAAGTCAAACTTCATGCAACCTTCGCTGGCGCAGCTCTACCTAGCCACATCACGATGCAAAGGCGGGGAGAATTTAAGGCGCTCCCTTAAGGAACGCTCAAAGTGTTCTTTTGTAGGAATATGGAAGAGTGCTTCGTCATCTGTTCTTTTAGAAAATTTCTAGGAACAAGCCTTATCATCAAACTGATCACTGTTCTACAGTGGAATTACAGAAGTATCCTCCCGAAAATCGATTCTCTCGATTCGATAATTTGAGATGTGGCGCATTTGCATATGTAAAACATGACATCCCTGAAACAGATCTCAATTTTCTCTATTTTATTACCACTTACTCACTCGTTTGGAGCGAGATGATTCTTACGGGGAGCATTTTTAGAGCTACAAAAGAGCTGACAATTTAATTAAATTGAGGACGTCTGGCATTGAAGTTGTCGCCTCTCAAGTTTAAAATAAACTCGAATGAATGAATGTATTTTGCATAGTTTTATCTCCACCACATCGCTTCAGTTGAATCGCTTGCGAAAGGTAATTCCTGATTTCCCACGCCCCCCTGATTGATCAGTGTTTATATTACATTTTTTCATTTCGATTTCTTAACAATAATTTATTGTGCACGCGCTTATCTTGACTAATAATATTTTTTTTTGTGCAGAACACGCTTATCTTGACTAATACAATAATACAACCGAAGTTGTATAACATTCCACTGACACAAACTGAATGAGCGAGAATTTCACTTAGATAGGACGCCGATCAAAAATTGAGCAGAATAAGCACATCAGTCGTAGAGATTTTTTTTTTCAAAGAATTTGGAAGTATGTATGACATTTATCAATAAAATCCAAAAATTGAATCTCAGACAATCTTTCGAAAGTGACGTAGTAATCAGAAATTTCGCACCTTATTTCACGCAAAGCTATCATTCAATATGGATATCTCGACCAATCCTCAAATAAGCTCAGCATTGTGATATCCTATCCAAGGAGTTTTTATTCTCAGGTGATACGATCCTCAAAAACACTGATCAGCCATGTTGGTTTTAGAAACGACAGCTAACAACATTGTTTACTAGTTCTCTCCATATGTTTGCTTTGATTTCAGAGGGTAAACAAAGTTGTTCGCTGTCATTTTTCTTCCCCGCAGTCTGCTGCATGCTTACCTCACTCCTCGCCTAGTTACAGCCGAAGACGAATCACCTTAGAACTCTAAGCACCTTGATCCTATCTACAGAAAGCAAACAACATTTTTGACGGCAAGTGCTTTAGAAAGGACTACCATGTGTTACCCGACATGCGGCTACAATGAAAAGGGGTTTATGTGTGTGTTGTTTTAGCAAGTAAGAAATTATATTTAAATTTTGTTTGTTACCGGCTCTCGTAGGTTATTGTATGTAGTTTATTTCCATTATAAATATGTATTATTATTTTGTGATTTTTTTGTATTAACATAGGTTAAGTACACTTAAATAGTTTCAACCGATAAATAAGCTACGACAATTTGCGAGAAAAAAAATGTAACTGTTATTGTTTAGGGAATTGCGGATCCCTGCCAAAATATCTCGAGGCTAAAAGAGGCCTTTTGTGCCCACCCCGGAACGTCCAGACCAGGTGTTGGGGTTTTGCGCGATTCCCCATATGGGATCGCGATTCCCCTCTCGAGCAATAAGCAGCCGTAATCCCTAAACGATATCAAAATAAATAAGAAAAAAAAATCATATGTACCGGAAAAACCGCAACGGCAAAGGACGGCAAAATAGACCGCACTAAAAAAACGATCATTTAAACCCAACCCTAACCCTGTCGATAAAACTTTTTATGGCAGAGCATTTCGTCGACGCAGAACCACAGTATCCGGCTACTAAGTGGGAGAGAGAGAGAAAATAGGAGAGAATGAAAGATGGGAAGAAGGTGATGTTGAGAGAGATGAGGATAAAGGAGGAAAATTGAAGGCAGTCGATAAGGAGTGATCAAAGCGAACGGAGTTAAAATTAGCAGAAAATAAAGTGTTGAAAGTTAGCCGATCGAAAAAGCGAAGAAGTTAGAAGCTAAATTTGGAAACGTGAAAGGACAGTTGGAAAATAAGCGTCTACAATAATCGGAGGCGATCGTCATAGTCCTCGGCGAGAAATACACAGGCCCGAAGGATAGTCCCGTATCGAAGCACGTTGGTGATCCGGATTAACTCGATCCTCGAATTCATTTCCACGTGCCATCATCAAAATTTCACCACGGACGTCTTACGGATCTTTGGTTCCAGTCCACAAACCGCCGGATTGGTATACCAGGAGCATTCGACACCGATCCTTCCCTCGTCGAGTTACTAAGAACTCCACTGTTCCAGTGCCAACCGCGAAGCACGACGACGAAACGACTTTCACTCCCGTCGTTGTCTTAGGAAGAGTCGTGGCCTTTAACTTCGTCCAGCACCGCTAGACGGCGGATACTAAATCGTGGGTAAGTCGCTCGAAGTGCGACACAGGTACGTGACCATCTTTACTCTCTCTCCCTCTCCTTCTGTACCCGAGGATCATCGATGGGCCCCACCGATCGACGATCAGCGCTGCACCTTAATCTGTACAGATTCGAAATAAACATGATTGTAATCGTATTTTCTATTTAATTTCATGAATGAGAGCCCGGTCACTCCTAAATTCCTCTTCGTTGAAACTACAGAACAAACGGGTAAGTGTCGTGGTAGCTTAAGTCCTCCCCAGGTCGGATGCCGACCCTGAGAAATAAATAAGTTGAGCTAGCTGGGTCGTGTATCTCATAGATACTTTCAATTGGCGATCCTCGTAAAATAGAAATATTCCAATCATCTATTGGAATATTTCACCCGTAGTGGGGGAGACTCGAGATCAAATCGTCACTTGTCTCGATCATTTGCTTCATATTGCCTTTCGACAAACTAGCGTGGTTTCAGAACATAGAATCTGTTACTCGATACTCAATCGCGATCACGTTGTTCGGGGGGAACGAAACGAGGTTTGATAGTGTTCGATCGGTAACTCGCCTCTCTTGAGCTCTAATTGTTCGTAGGTAGAAAATAACCAATACTTTTCAGATTTGCGGGTGAAGGGATAAAATAATGCAAGCCGATAGGATGTTCACTTTAGGGAACTTGAGAAAAAAGTACTTAGATTTGCGAGTAGATTTTCTTGACACAGACGAGTTGGATGGCGAACTGGCCATGAGAGGAATTACTCTTTCGGGAGAGCAGACGACGTCCCGACGGCGTCGAATGTTGCGTGAAGCTATGAAACAGGAAAAAGAGCATGGAACGATAGCTGCATTACTTCAACAACCGGAGCAAGAGTTAGAGATATGTCAGGCTAAAATCGATTCGTTTGAATTATCATCCATTACAAGTGCTCAGATCGCTCCAAAGAACCATTCCTTGCTTTTACATGTAGCTAATCGATTGTTGTTAGTATGTGAGTCGTCGGACGGTTCAGTGCGTAAAAGGGCCGAGGATTTATTGTTGAGGGTGATCGAACATCTTAACCGCCATTTTGGACAGATAAATGTAGAGACTGTTACTACGAGTACAGTTGAATCGTCTACTCAGACAGTAACCAGTGTTAGCCAGTCGACTGTCCCGTCGGTAGAACTGGAGGTGGTGGAATGTTTTAAGCGTTTGGGTTTTATGAGCGGAATAATCGCTTCTGCCGAATCAACCCAAATACGTGATTCATTACTTAGTCTTGAAAAGGAGGTTGAAATGTTGAGGAGATTTCGTAGTGAACGTGAATTAAATGTTTCAAATGATATTCCAAATCTGGTCAGCCAGAACAGCGGTCCGATGAGCACCCAGACTAGTTTACCAAGTTCCATTGCATATCAGCCCCTTTCGCTTAGTACTAATAGTACAGCACTCTATACAGGTACGATACCTAAGATAGATCCTTCGTCGGAGTCGAATACAATGGTCATTAACCAGTACCCTAGGCCGATTGTGACGCCCATTATTCAATCAAGCTCAAACTTTCATCTGAGCCCCACCAGTACGTTGACGCCAATTCCGTCTTCACTAGCGGAGCCGTCATCGATTTCCATAATGAACTCAAAGCCGAATTTCACATCTTGTAACCAATTCGGTTCAGATATATTTCCAGATCAACGGTATTTTAACCCGTCATCCGTAGCATCGTCACTGGCGAACCCGCCACCGATTGCAGGTATCAACTCAGTATTACACACTTCGTCATATTATGTTCTCCCTTCCACACAAGCCTATCACCAATATTCCGCACCGATGCCTGTTTCGACCATGTTGGCACACGGAGTCAATTCCGTAACAAATCCTTCAGCAGATTATTTAGTTCCGACCATCAAGCAGGTTCAACAAAATTCAGCGTCACTACCTTTTCCGAATCCATCAACATCTTCACACCTCCCGACTAGCGAACATTTGCCACCCCATCCTCCACTAGATTACCAGTCGATACCTCAGACTAGATTGCAGGCCTCATCTGTACAGCCTCGATCAGCTCCAATGTCCCATCGAACGTTACCAGTTTCGCAATGGAACATTGAAAAATATTCGGGAACAGATCAGGGGATGAAGCTTAATGAGTTCATCGCCCTAGTAGAGCAGTTGTCTATTTCAGAAAGAGTGTCTGAAGACGAACTTTTTGATTCTGCTTTCCACCTTTTTAAGGGTCCAGCAGCGAATTGGTACATGTCAATGCGCTCTGGCTATAGGTTGTTCAACTGGCCTCACTTGGTTCACGAGCTCAGGAAAGCATTTGTTCACCCAGAGCTGGACACGCTAGTGAGATCTAGAATATACCAGAGACGTCAACAGCGAAATGAAACGTTTCAAGAATATTTTTTTGACATGGAAAAAATGTTTAGGTCCATGATTAATCAGATGGATGATAGGGAAAAATTAGACGTTTTAAAACGAAATTTGCGATCTGATTACAAAAAAAGCCTTGCTGTGGAAACCAGTAGCGGATCTTCCACAGCTAATCGAGGCCGGTCACCTGATCGATGCATCGAATTTTTCAATGTATCAAAAGGTTTTCGGACTGGAGAAATCAGTCAACGTGGTTGAACAAAGAAACCCGCCTAATTCTAGTTCGGGGAATCAACAGCGACAGAACCAAAATCGAAATAATGGAGGAAAACCTCTTAAGCCTAAGGTCGAACAATTTGAAAACACTCAGTCATCAGGCAAAGCGAACGAGGTTGGGAAGAAATATTCAGACTCCAAAAGACCTGGCGCGGAGAACCCCCAAGAGGGACCTTCTAAGCCTCCAAGAACAATAGCTTATTTGGTTGCGGGTTTCAACCCGCCTCCAGCCAATGTATGTTTAAATTGTCGTCAACCCTATCATCAAGTCGAACAGTGTCGATCGTTGAAAGGGCTTATCTGCTATGTTTGTGGGTTTAAAGGGTTCGATACCCAACACTGTCCCTATTGCAAAAAAAACGGCCAACAGATGACCGAAAGTCGCCGGTCGTCCGAGAAGACAGCGTAAACGAATCATCTATCGACTCAGAGTCAGATTCAGTTGAATCTGAACTATACCTTGATCATTCACCGCAAATTCTTCATATAACACTTCCCAACTTTAATGATAATCGCCCATATGCGTGGGTTCAAATTCACCAGTTCCGAATCAAAGGACTGCTGGATTCAGGCAGCAACCGCACTCTCATCAGCAACAGCTTATTCATTCGGCTACGCAGTTTCGTCTTGAAGCCCCTGCGGGAGGCGTTAGAATTACGATCCGCTGACGGAGGTCGTTTGAATATTCTAGGTGAAATATATATCCCATTCCAGTTCAATGGCAATACTAAAATAGTACCGAGTTTAGTAGTGGACGATCTTCTCATAGAATGTTTATTAGGGATGAATTTTTGGTCCCGTTTTAATATTTATCCGCAGGTACAGCAATGTGCACTCACCCAGACTGATGAAATGAAACATTTCGAACGAGAGCCACCCAGCATTCTCTCTCCGAGCGAGACAGTGGCCCTCGATCAGGTCAAGCAAATGTTCAAGGTCGCGGAGCCTGATTGCTTACCAACAACGCACCTGATCGAACATTCGATCGAAATTCTCACGGAATGGAAATTAACTCCCCCCATTCGTCAATACCCATATACAATGTCACCAAAAGTTCGCGAAAAAGTTGCCGAAGAACTTGACCGAATGCTAAAAATAGGAATACTCGAGCGGTGCTCATCGGACTGGTCACTAAATGTGGTACCTGTTATAAAACCCTCAGGAAAAGTCCGACTGTGCCTAGATGCTCGTAAAATTAACGAACGCACCGTCAAGGACGCCTACCCCTTGCCCCACCCCGGCCGAATTTTGGGCCAACTTCCAAAAGCACGCTATTTGAGCACTATCGACCTGTCGGAAGCCTTTCTCCAAATACCGTTGGAGAAAAAGTCAAGACGATACACTGCCTTCAGCATCCAGGGCAAGGGGATGTTCCAATTCACCCGGTTACCCTTCGGTCTTGTCAACAGCCCTGCTACCCTCTCTCGGCTAATGGACCAGGTACTAGGGCACGGTGAATTGGAACCGAACGTATTCGTCTATCTAGATGACATTGTCATAGTTAGCGAATCGTTCGAGGAACATTTGCGGTTGCTTCGTGAGGTAGCGCGGCGTCTGACTGATGCTAACCTTTCCATAAATCTGGAAAAGTCACGATTTGGAGTCGATGAGTTGCCATTCCTGGGATGTTTGCTTTCCACCGAAGGGCTTCGAGCAAATCCGGAGAAAGTTCGTGCTATAGTCGAGTACGAACGCCCTAACACGGTGACAAAGTTACGTAGGTTCCTGGGAATGGCCAACTACTACCGCCGATTCATCGACGATTTCAGTGGTACTACGGCTCCACTCACTGATCTATTGAAAACCAAAGCAAAAATACTTGGGTGGAATGAGCAGGCCGAGGAGTCATTTTGCTCCATAAAGGAAAAACTCATTACCTCCCCTATCCTCGTGAGTCCGGACTTTACAAAAGAATTCACTATTCAAACTGACGCTAGTGATGTGGCCGTCGCCGGTATACTCACCCAAGACCAGGATGGTCATGAGAGAGTCATAGCCTATTACTCACACAAACTGACAACCCCACAAAGGAATTATCACGCGTGTGAGAAAGAAGCTCTGGCCGCTCTCATGTCCATCGAGGCCTTCAGGGGTTATATCGAAGGCTCACACTTTACACTGGTTACAGATTTCTCCGCGCTAACTCACATACTGCGAACCAAATGGAAAACTTCATCTCGCTGCAGCCGATGGAGTCTAACCTTACAGCATTTTGACATGTCGATTGTCCATCGGAAGGGTAAGGACAACTTGGTCCCGGACGCCTTGTCCCGGTGTGTTGCTGTGGTGTCCACCCGTTCTTCCTCGATCTGGTATGATGACCTAAAACAGAAAGTTCTTAAGCAACCGGATGAATATGCCGACTTTCAAACGGTTGATGGCGCCCTATATACATTTATTTCCACCCCAAACCACCCCTTTGATCGAAGATTTGAGTGGAAATTGGTTGTCCCACCAGACAGGGAAAACATTCTAATTGAGTGCCACGATAACTCGATGCACATGGGAAACGATAAGACGCTAGCTCGTATTCGTTTAAAATACTATTGGCCCCGTATGGTCAGTGACGTTAAAGAATACGTCAAAAATTGTGCAATTTGCAAAGAAGTCAAAGCCGCTAATGTGGCAGTAATTCCACCCATGGGTGAGCAACGTGTCACCACCCACCCTTAGCAAATTATTGCCGCGGACTATATAGGCCCGCTCCCGAGAAGCAAAAAGGGGAACCAGCATGTGCTAGTTGTGCTCGATTTATTCAGCAAGTGGGTGATGCTTACCCCTGTGCGCAGAATTGACAGTAGCTCGCTGTGCAACATGCTGAAAACTCACTGGTTCCTACGATTTTCCACACCAGAGGCAATCATTACTGACAATGCTTCTGTCTTTCTATCTCGCGAATTTAAAACCCTACTTGAACGTTTCAACGTGCGACATTGGTTAAATTCCAAATACCACTCGCAAGCTAACCCTGTCGAGAGGGTTAATCGTACAATTAATGCGGCCATACGTACCTACGTCCGAGAGGATCAGAAGTGCTGGGACTGCCAAATTTCGGAAATAGAAACGGTACTAAACACTTCAGTTCACTCAGCCACTGAATTTACCCCCTTTTTTATTATCCATGGTCATGAAGCCTTCGCAAAGGGTACTGACCATAAGTGGTTCTCGAAGGAAGGTGAGCCAACTCTAGAGCAAAGAGTTGAGGCAAAACAAAGCTTGTTCCCAGGCATTTACGATGTAGTGCAAACAAACTTAAAGAAAGCGCACGAATCAGGAAAGGCGCGGTATAACCTTCGCCATAGGCAACCGGCAAACCCGTTTCAGGTCGGACAACACGTCTATCGCCGAAACATGAAGCAGTCTAACGCTGCTGAGCAATATAATGCCAAATATGGGCCAATGTACCTTCCAGCTAAAATTAAAACTAAAATCGGTACCTCTTCTTATGAACTAGAGGATACCTCGGGCAAAAACCTGGGAGTGTGGCCTGCCGCCCATCTCAAACCAGGATGATTAATTCGGAACACACACAAATTTTTCACACAGGATGGTTCACAGACCATTGCTAGTCAATCGACACTTCTCTTTCTCGGGGCTCGCGATCTGTATCAGGAACAGAAACAACAAAGCAAAAGCTAGGGTTAGCGTCACAGATACTATCATCCCCCTTTGACATCCTCCGATGTGGAACAACCATGCCGCCCAGCTGACCCCTCAACGAGGCCATTAGTATCTCTTAGCATCCTAGATATTAATTCGTAAACCACTATTTTTAACTAAATTTTGCCATGAAAAATTAATACTCTGGCAGTCCACAATTTACCAGTCCCGAAACCAAAACCTTGCTGACAGCTGTCATTTGAGTTATTCGGTTCGTTTCATTTGGAAGTGCCACCTAGATTCAAAACTGGCTTACGTCTCTCAACCATAATTAAGAGGTTGGTCGATAAAATAGATACGTTGGGCTCAACATTTGAATTTGTAATTCGAATAGTTTGTAGATTCCGATTAATTTCAAAAAGAAAGTTTACTGCGATTCAACGCTGGAATGATGAGACACGAAGATTGTTTTCTTGGAGACCGGAGTCCGTACGACGCTGATGGTCAGTAGCAGGGCCTTCTCCGATTAGAAGTTACCCTGAAAACTGCGCGGAGTTGAAGGAATTCAATGATGAAGCCTTATGACCCGAAAACAACCGGTCTTTTCATTTTCATGCTCAGTAATCCAAAAAAAATAATTTATATATAAAAAGGGATACATTACCTTGCAGACCGACGTTGTACCAGGATTTAAGGGCAGGGAACCGATTTGGCCTTAATCCAAAGTAGAGGTAAATAGTTGTTTAAAAAAATAGAGAGAGAATGAATGTAGCGGAATGGATGGGAGTATGAATGTGAATATGGAGGACGCGTCCATTGAGTGGCAGAATGAGTGTAGATGAATGAATTGGTATAGGTTAATATGATAGGTCTTTCCTGTAAAAAAAGATAGGAGAATAAATAATAGAATATGGTGAGAAGTATACGGTTTTCTCCCAACTTTCAATAAAAGGGACATGGGTTCGCGAGTTATTGTCACGGGAACACAGTAAAAGCAGGTTAGGTTTCCCCCGGATGATAAATTACCTAAAATAATGTAGTTTCTCAATACTGTTGCTAGTTTGGAAGAGAGGTGTTTGAACGGATGGAATTGAGATACATGACGAAAAATTTAATTCTAAATTTTTCTACCCGACCCGAGGGAGAATTGTTACCCGACATTCGGCTACAATGAAAAGGGGTTTATGTGTGTGTTGTTTTAGCAAGTAAGAAATTATATTTAAATTTTGTTTGTTACCGGCTCTCGTAGGTTATTGTATGTAGTTTATTTCCATTATAAATATGTATTATTATTTTGTGATTTTTTTGTATTAACATAGGTTAAGTACACTTAAATAGTTTCAACCGATAAATAAGCTACGACAATTTGCGAGAAAAAAAATGTAACTGTTATTGTTTAGGGAATTGCGGATCCCTGCCAAAATATCTCGAGGTTAAAAGAGGCCTTTTGTGCCCACCCCGGAACGTCCAGACCAGGCGTTGGGGTTTTGCGCGATTCCCCATATGGGATCGCGATTCCCCTCTCGAGCAATAAGCAGCCGTAATCCCTAAACGATATCAAAATAAATAAGAAAAAAAAATCATATGTACCGGAAAAACCGCAACGGCAAAGGACGGCAAAATAGACCGCACTAAAAAAACGATCATTTAAACCCAACCCTAACCCTGTCGATAAAACTTTTTATGGCAGAGCATTTCGTCGACGCAGAACCACAGTATCCGGCTACTAAGTGGGAGAGAGAGAGAAAATAGGAGAGAATGAAAGATGGGAAGAAGGTGATGTTGAGAGAGATGAGGATAAAGGAGGAAAATTGAAGGCAGTCGATAAGGAGTGTTCAAAGCGAACGGAGTTAAAATTAGCAGAAAATAAAGTGTTGAAAGTTAGCCGATCGAAAAAGCGAAGAAGTTAGAAGCTAAATTTGGAAACGTGAAAGGACAGTTGGAAAATAAGCGTCTACAATAATCGGAGGCGATCGTCATAGTCCTCGGCGAGAAATACACAGGCCCGAAGGATAGTCCCGTATCGAAGCACGTTGGTGATCCGGATTAACTCGATCCTCGAATTCATTTCCACGTGCCATCATCAAAATTTCACCACGGACGTCTTACGGATCTTTGGTTCCAGTCCACAAACCGCCGGATTGGTATACCAGGAGCATTCGACACCGATCCTTCCCTCGTCGAGTTACTAAGAACTCCACTGTTCCAGTGCCAACCGCGAAGCACGACGACGAAACGACTTTCACCCCCGTCGTTGTCTTAGGAAGAGTCGTGGCCTTTAACTTCGTCCAGCACCGCTAGACGGCGGATACTAAATCGTGGGTAAGTCGCTCGAAGTGCGACACAGGTACGTGACCATCTTTACTCTCTCTCCCTCTCCTTCTGTACGCGAGGATCATCGCGGGGCCCCACCGATCGACGATCAGCGCTGCACCTTAATCTGTACAGATTCGAAATAAACATGATTGTAATCGTATTTTCTATTTAATTTCATGAATGAGAGCCCGGTCACTCCTAAATTCCTCTTCGTTGAAACTACAGAACAAACGGGTAAGTGTCGTGGTAGCTTAAATCCTCCCCAGGTCGGATGCCGACCCTGAGAAATAAATAAGTTGAGCTAGCTGGGTCGTGTATCTCATAGATACTTTCACATGTCTTAATTCCCGCCCACAAAGTAGAGATCGACGGCGTGATCACCGATTAATTTTAATTGCTATTTAAAATATACGGCTGAATTACTGCCCTGCCATTAGCTTGCATTTTACTGCTGTTGTCCATTCAAAATGCTGTTTACCAACAAAACCTTTTTGAATAGATTTTTTTAATGCTGATTAACAACAGGTAAGTATACACAATGCTAAGATACTGCAAGAAACATCTGAAATGCAAGTGTGTCTATTATGGGGAAAATAAACATGATCTATTACCATGTTCCGCGTACAGACAATACCCGGAGAATCCGAAGCGTTCCATTTAAAGATGCTTTAAGCACTTTTTTGAAGAAAAACTGAAGAGAGCTACACAATTCACCACGTTACTGCACCTAAAAACTGTAGGCAGATAAGATTCCTTAAAAAGGCTAAACATTTTCTCTTGATGTGCTACCAAATATACCAGATCGAAAAAAGCTGATGCAAACCATAAGCAAACCGCTTCTGATCTTAGTAACTCGAAGTCAAACAAGGGGTCCCTAGCGATTCCAGGAACACTAAAAATCTTAACTGACTCAACATTTCAACCAAAAATTCAACTTAGCACAGGACTGGGTGGGTGTATGTTGGACAGCTCACTTCTCGATCTTTGCCATAGCTGGTCTGTCCCATTTATGTTTTTATGAAATTGAGAAAACGAGCGATACAATTGGCAAGAATTTTCGCTATTTTTTCAATTTGAATTCTTTGTATACACTTCACACGTTTAAGAACAACAAAATTTATTGAGAGTAAATATGGATGGGACTGTGGTGCCGTAGCGCGATCTTCTTGCACCTTTGGTGGAGTCTCGGTTTTGTACCTCTTTGGTGTTAACGTTAGCTTCCGTTTTCAGTTCAACTTGTGAATAATAATTTAATGTGTACCTGAAAGTGGAACACTGATTTTACTATTCCAATTATTTTATAAAGTAGTTTAAGATTAGCAGCAAACCGCACGCTACAGGCCTGGATACAAATACCCGGCGCTCATACCTGCGAATGTTCAGAAGTGTACACGAAAATATCCTTCGCGTATGAGAAGTTTTTGTCTGTTGAGACGGCAGACAACCTTTAACTCGTTTGTGTCTAAAATGAACACCTTGATGAAAGCTAACAACTCGGATATTGGTGCCAGTACGTTGACGAGTTAACAGGAGAAATATCAATGAGCACTGTTTGGGTCCCTTTATGTATGCGAAACCTTAACAATAAAAACTAAAGTGGGGAATATTTGATTTTACCAAAAAGGTTTGTCCGAATCGTGCTCCGGACCTAGGTGATCTCATGATTGGAGGCAAGTGAAGGTCATCGCCATACTAAAAACTAGGAAATCCATATGCAATATTCCTCTCAAAGAAGAACATTGGTTTAAAACCACATTGGGCGTGAAGGACACAAAACCTAATTACATATGTCCAGGGGTTTGCATTTTGTTGACGGTAGTCTAAAACAATTTGAGAACACAGCAAACAACTCCGAACTTACTGACTCCCCAGGACTTATACGAAAATCAGCCTCCGATCACAACACGTCTTGACCGATTGCAAGGCTGTCCTGTATCCGGAAATTGTTCGAGCAAATGATCCTGTTTCGCGTGGACATTTGGATCGAAACAAATGCCTTTTCATAATTCGGTTTCGGAACGTACGATTGCTTTGCGTTGTACTCAATAGAAATTCAAATGGCCTGTGCTAGCGAATAGCAGATGACATCAGTATCGTTGAGTATTAGGGGACTTTTGATTTGGTTTTATCAATATTCTCACAAAAAACTTTTTGTTCAATTTGTTAAATATCTCGAGGTCTGAACAATTAGTTTCAATGACTTTTTCTGTATTTCTGGCCATACTACTACTACTGTTTTCTTAGTTTTAATTGTTCAAATTCAATAATCACTTTTGTTACTAAATGCCGAACTGAATTACTGATTCTTTTCTTCTGCCGCTATATGCATAACTCTAGAGAAAATTTTCAATAGGACGTAAGTAACATTGAGAGCCTCTCTTTGTTTACTTTCTCTTTTGTTTATTACGACGTCATTACAACACTTTGCACTAATTTGCCAGTACATATAGAAAGCCGACGGTTTTTACTAAAATATTATGCAAAGAATAGAGTAGTAAATGTTGAAATGGCCGAGCAATGAACAGAAGAGAAAGACCCCAAAGAGAATCTCTCATTGTTACTTACGTCCTATTCTAAATTTTCTCTAGAACTATTCTTTGTTCTATGGGATTCACTATACACAAGGGACAACCATGCGTATATCGACAACCTACTTCTAACAAAATTCATTTATTATCATTCCCTCTTGTAGGAGCTAGGAATAAGTTTTACACAGTTTTAATATCAGACAAAAGTTAACAAGAAAAACTAATAAATTAAGAGCGTATAGCCAAAGCAAACGTACCTTTCGCCTAGTTTAGTCTACACATACACAACCAGTTCAGGAAAGGATCCGGAAAATATTAGACAAGCCATTTGAAGAGTATTGAAATTACCAAATTATGTTATACATTCAATGATTATTAGAAATTCTCCAGAACGTTCATGGGGAGGACTATCAATAAAAGACTCATACAGTCGTGATTCGTTGGTTGGGCCACAGCCTATGTCCAACTAACGAATTTAATTCGCTAGTTGGACCGACTGACAAATGTCAAATGTAAAAGATGGTTAGATAGATTGTCAAAGTCAATTTGACATGAGATTTTGACGTTCAGATGCTTTTTAGTTGGACAATGGTCCAACTAGCGGAAGTCCAACTAAAAAGCGTCCAACCAGCGAATCACGACTGTATTGCCTCACTTTTCCCTAAATCAAAATGACCGCACGGTTGTATATCGGAATAGCAAGGGAATAGCAAACGATTTATCAATGGTTCACGTTTGACTCGTCTGACACCTGATGATATCGAGCGGTGACGTAAGGCATTACCCCCGTGTCACTTCCAAGTGGGCTCTAGTTTTCGTGCGGGAGCAAATGTGGGCGAGAATCGCTTCGTCCATTGACTTAAATGCACTTTCAAAGTAAAAGGGCAATAATTGAATTATATTTCGAGAAAAACAACGAGCCGTAACATTCACTGATTGTTTCGCACGGAAGAAGCCTGAGAGTTTAAGCGGGCAATTTAAATGCTTTGTCGGAAGCGGTACTTTCATGAATGCTCGTGTATTCTGCAAATTGCTGGTTTATATTGTTGACTGTAATACCAACCGCCACAGCGATTATAATATGTATTATATTCAGGGAGTCAAGCTCAATTTTCATCTTATTCCATTTCGAGTATAGTCGCTATATTAACCCTCTGCGAACCAAATCTCGTCGTTTGCGGGGCGAAGGAGAATCGTAAAATATTCAATATACGCGCCAAAAATTTGTTCGCCGAATGTAAGCAAAAGTTTACTGAATTTTCATCAGCTGAAAGTATCAGCAATACAAGATTTTTCGGCAATTTGAATTGAACCTGTTTGACAGTTTCGCTTTGCTGAAAATTCAGTAATTCAAATTGTCAAATTGACAGAGCGATTGCCGAATTCTCACTATTCCGGGCTGGATTGCTATGAGCCAAGTAATTGCGCTGTCAGTTTGACGATTTGAATTACTGAATTTTCAGCAAAGCGACTCTGTCAAACAGGTTCAATTCAAATTGCCGATTTTTGGGCATCTTGTATTGCTGAAACTTTAGCTGATAAAAATTCAGCAAAATTTTGCTGAAATCGACAACCAAATTTTGGTGTGCATGTTAGCGTAACCAATCCACATTGGACCCCTACATTAGGGTGGGGCGTTGTTATATGGAAAAACGTAATCATATCCACATCAACCGAGCACAGCACTTTTTTGGTACCTTTTGGGGTCCCAAACAACTGTGCAAAATTTGGGGTCGATTGGTGTTGACCCGGCGTGGCGCATTGCGTTTGAAATTTGTATGGAGATTAGTATGGGAAAACCTGCATTTTTGCATTTTTAACTCTATAGACTACAATTCTTCCTGTAGTATGCCAACAAATAGATAAAAGTAAAGTCCAGGATATGCTGAACAACTTTGCCGAAGGATGTATGGTGTTAGAATGTCTCTAAGCCAAGTTATAGCTGTTCAAAATTCGATACAACGAATTAAATGCCAAAGATCAGTTTTATTGCCAACACTGCGGGTGTACCAATGGTATTTCATATAGCATTCCAAAATAACATTATATATTTTATATTTACCACATTGGAATGTTTGGATGAATTATTCAAAAGCCTTAGCTCAATTTCATGAGCGCAGGTAGTTGAGCAATAGGGCGTAGTGAGGGGTGAGGGGGGGACTTTAATATGTAGAAATTCGAACTGAAATGTTGTCGAGTTGAAATGTTCAGACGAATTATTTCAAAACATTTACACAATGTCCTACGCATAATAGTAACGATGAAATAAAACATACTGCATCCTTTTGCCTTGACTTTTATCAATATTTTTTTGTGTTTTGATGTACAATTTTAGTTTATTTGTTTAATCTAGTGTGCCTTGTGCTTTATTATTGTATTCTTTTTTGTCTTTTTTGTCTTAATTGCGATGGATACTGATGATGTTATTTGCGTTGAATGTAAAAAAAGGGAGACTGACTCGAACAAACTGGTAACCTGCTTGTACTGCTTTAAAAGCGCTCATTACAAATGCCGCAATATCATTGGCAATGCCGTTCGTCGCGTAAAAGAAAATATGTACTTTTGCACACCCAACTGTTCGGACATTTATAAAAAGATTATTGAAATGAAGACTAACAAAAGTGATATTGTAGCCGCTCTCGGGTCAGAGCTGAAAATAACAGTCGCGAGTGCTGTGGCTTGTGAAATGCAGAACCTGAGGGCAGAATTTAGATCGATTACCTCTGCTATTGAAAATTCGCAAGATTTCCTATCTACGAAATTTGATTCAATTGTCTCAGACTTTCGAGATCTAAAATCTGAAAACGAGGCCCTAAAACAAGAGATAAGTTCCTTAAGAAAAAAACAATCTTGCCTTTATGAAAATGTAAACAAACTTGAGATGAACTTAGACAAAACTGTTCGGGATAACGTCTCAAACAATGCCATATTTCTGGGAGTCCCCTTCCTCTGTAATGAAAATACCGTTGAATTAGTCATCAAAATTGCTCATTGCATTGGTGCTAACCTAGACCGTTCCTCAGTGGTGTCTGCCGAAAGGTTGTCACCAGGTAAAAAAGCAACAAATAGTTTGGTTCCCATAAAAATGGTTTTCACAGATAGGACCGTGAAGGAGATTTTATTCACCAAAAAAAAGGAGTTTGGTAGACTGATCTCTACTTCGATCGACGATTCCCTGGTCATCAACGGCAAACCTACAAATGTTGCGATTCGCGATGAGTTAACCCCACTTTGCTTAGAACTATTGAACGAAATGCGCGAGCGTCAGGAGTTTCTCAACATTAAATATGTCTGGTCCGGTCGAGGAGTTGTTCTTGTTAAGAAAAATGAAAAAGCAAAACCTGAAATAATTAGAAACCGGAATGATCTAAACCGCATAACTAGCCTATATTCAAATGGTTCTTCTGACGCTGCAGACTCGCTACCTGCGAATATTTCTCCATCACCCAAAAGAAAACGAACAAACAATATCCCGAGGGAATAGTGCTTCTTGCTTTTATAACATTTTGCTCTTTTACATATAATTTACATTTCATTTCAATGGCTTATATAGAAAATTTCTTTCACGATGATATAGACAGTTATAATGCGAGTGTTTCAATGAATAATAGTAAATCGCTGAATATTTTGCAATGGAATATAAGGGGTATGAATGAGCTTTGTAAATTTGATCAAATCTTGCAAACATTGGATCGTTGCAATAAATTAATTGATGTGCTTGTTATCGGGGAAACGTGGATCAAGTCGGGCAATGAAGATATCTTTAAAATTAGGGGCTATAATGGGATTTTTTCCTGTAGAGAACAATCGAACGGTGGAGTAGCTATCTACGTCAGGAAAAATATTTCTCATAGAGTAGTGCTCAACACTGTTGTTAACGGTTTTCATCATGCTCACATCGAACTCTGCATAATGCAACATTATTTCGATGTGCATTGTTTTTATCGCCCTCCATCTTACGATATTGGTCAATTCCTTGCCAAGCTTGAAAGTGTTCTCGCTTCCGCTTCAAATTCGCGCCCCTGTTTCATTGTAGGAGATCTCAATATACCGGTTAACCTATCGAATAACAATGTCGTCTCACGTTATAAAACTCACCTGGAATCGTATGGTTTCATATGTACGAACACATTTCCGACTCGCCCAGCTAGTTCAAATATTCTTGATCACGTTGTTTGTAGACTGGAGGATGCTGCTCGCTTACGAAACGACACGGTTTACACCATAGTTAGTGATCACGTTCAAATTATATCTTCATATAAACTTGCAGTAAAAAGAGAACCCGTTAATTTGACGAAATCAATAATCAATCATGAAAAACTCAATAACGACTTCCAAAATTTCATAGAAAACATCGAGTTGATTGATGATGTAGATGTATGTCTTTCAAATATCATCACAACCTACAATTCTTTACTTGCGGAAAACACTAGAACGGTCTCCAAAACTTTTAAATGTAAAGGCGTTTTTTGCCCCTGGATCAATTTCGATTTGTGGACACTGATTAAAATCAAAAGTAATTATCTGAAACGAGTAAAAAATAACCCCAATGATGAAAACCTCAAAGCTCTTCTGCAACACATAACTAAAAAAGTAAATGTAATGAAAAAGCGGTGCAAAAAGGCCTACTTTGAAAACCTTCTATCCAACACAACTCATTCAAAACTTTGGAAAAATATTAATACCATTTTTGGTCGTTCAAAGTCGGATGTTCCCATCAGCCTAATTTCCAATGATATCAGAGTCACTGAGACTAAAGAAGTATGTAATGTTTTCAACGAATATTTCTCTAGTATTGGCAAAAATTTGTCTGACAATATTCCCACGAGTCCCAACTCAAATCCTATTACAAATATACAACACGTCCAAGAAACAATCTTCTTGCGTCCTGCAACCATAAACGAAGTGATCCTTTTGATTAAAGGCCTCGAAAAAAATAACAGTTGTGGTCCTGATAAGATCCCCGCTAGTGCTCTTAAGAGTAACTGTACCACTTTTGCAAATATCCTAACCAAAGCTTTTAATTTAATAATTCAAACCGGCAGGTACCCAGACTGTTTAAAAATAGCCCGAGTAATTCCAATTTTCAAAGCTGGTGATCCAAACCAACCTTCCAACTATAGACCAATTTCAACATTGTGCGTTTTCAATAAAATTCTTGAGAAATTGCTCATCACTCGACTACTCGAGTTTTTGAACAAACACAACATAATTTACAACTACCAGTATGGGTTCAGACAGGGCTGCAGCACTTTAATTGCAATGACCGAACTAATTGACTCCATCATTAGTCAAATTGATAGCAAAAGAATTGTTGGTGCCCTTTTTCTGGACCTAAAAAAAGCATTCGATACTCTGGATCACTCAATCCTGCTTAAGAAGTTAGAATGCTATGGTATCAGGGGATTGGCAAATCATATTATTCGTAGCTATCTGTCGCATAGGAACCAATTCGTATCTATTGGAGACTCGTGTAGCTCTTATAGACCAATAGAAATAGGAGTGCCCCAAGGCAGTAATATTGGGCCACTGTTATTTTTATTGTATATCAATGACCTAGGTAGACTCGGGTTAAAAGGGATTCCTCGTCTATTCGCGGATGACACCGCGTTGTTCTACCCGAACAACAACTGCCTGGATATTGTACGCGGCATTGAATCGGATTTAAAAACACTAACGACGTATTTCAACGAAAACCTTCTTTCCTTGAACCTATCAAAAACTAAATATATGCTGTTTCGTTCATCTAGAAGAGCTATAGGCGTGCATCCAGACCCAAGAATGGGACAGTCTGTAATCCAGGAAACTAACTGCTTCAAATATTTAGGACTTCACTTAGACCCCACACTCTCCTGGATTGAGCATATAACATCTATAGAGAGAAAAGTTGCATCGTTATGTGGGGCTATGCGTAAAGTATGCTCTTTTGTTCCCCAGCATGTACTTCTAAAATTTTATTATGCGCACATCCACTCATTGCTGAACTACCTTGTATCTGTGTGGGGCCGTGTCAGTATCTCGAATCTGAAAAAGCTACAAACGGTTCAAAACAGATGTCTTAAAATTATTTATAAAAAACCATTTATGTACCCTACTATTTTGTTATACAATAATAATGCCCATAACATTTTACCTTTGCTTGGGTTGACTAACTACCAAACAATAATGTACATCCACAATGCTTTGCATAATACTATTGCTCATAATAATCTAGAATTTACAACAGGCATTCGAGCTCACAGCACTAGACAAGCCAATCATTTATTATACTCCAGAGTATCCACGAACCTTGGTCAAAGACGCATTTCTTTCATCGGACCTAAGTTATTCAACCAGCTTCCTACGGATTTAAAGCAAATAACATGTCGCACTCGTTTCCAAGCAAAATTGAAACTAATTTTAAAAAATAAAATAGGAGAATTTTTAATATAAACTTCGTTCACCACCAATCGAGCTTATTCCTTTAGCTATAATTGGTTAACATTTTTTAAATAAAAACAATTGATAAATGCATTTTTTATAGCAATAAGTAATAAATAAATTTAAATTATTATGAGCTTCCTGCAAAGCTACGATGGGACCCTTAAAAGGATTCTTTTCCGCTGGGTACTCGCCGTAGCTTCTTGTCAAATTTTGTGTTTTTTCGGTCTCGTATTGTTTTTTTTTTGTTCTCAGCGTTTCCGCGATTCGTAACTTTGTTTTATTGTGCTGACCTTTTTTTTGTACGCTGAGAACTGATGTGTCCACTACCAGGGGGCTCCGTTTGTGAGCTTTTTGGTGTGGGGGTAAGAGGCGGGCTATTTAAAAAAAAAAAAAAATACGTTACAGACTAAATCAACTGATGTCCAGCTGATATGTCAGAGGATTGCATTGAATATATTTCAGTTTAAGACGCACTATGATTTGATGGGATGCTCATTTCGATGCTGTTCGATCACCTGAAGCAAAAATTGATGTAGGGATCTGGTGGATTTCATGTTGAAATCCAGAAATTAGCTACACGCCTCGTGATCGAACAGCATAGAAATGAGCATGCTATCAAATCATGCATATTATATCGAAATATAATCCTCTGACACATCAACTCAACATCAGTTGATTCAGTCTGTAACATAACTTCTATTGATAAAAGTCAAGGCAAAGGGATAACGTATGTTTTATTTCATCGTTACTATTATGCGTAGGACAATGTGTAAATGTTTTGAAATAATTCATCTGAACATTCCAACTCGACAACATTTCAGTTCGAATTTCTACATATTAAAGTCCCCCCCCTCACCCCTCACTACGCCCTATTGCTAAACTACCTACGCTCATGAAATTGAGCTAAGGCTTTTGAATAATTCATCCAAACATACCAATGTGGTAAATCTAAAATATATAATGTTATTTTGGAATTCTATATGAAATTCCATTGGTACACCCGCAGTGTTGGCAATAAAAATGATTTTTGGCATTTAATTCGATCTATTGAACTTTGAACAGCTATAGCTTGGCTTAGAGACATTCTAACACCATACATCCTTCGGCAAAGTTGTTCAGCATATCCTGGACTATACTTCTATCTATTTGTTGGCTTACTACAGGAATAATTATAGTCTGTAGAATTAAAAATGCAAAAATGTAGGTTTTCCCATGCTAATCTCCATACAAATTTCAAACGCAATGCGCTACGCCGGGTCAACACCAATCGACCCCAAATTTTGCACAGTTGTTTGGGACCCCAAACCCAAAAGGAACCAAAAAAGTGCTGTGCTGAAAAACGATCATTTTGCCCCACCCTACCCTACATGTGTTGGACCCTTTTCATACATGTGTCTCGTTTACTGCAAATAGGTAATACTTTCATGAAAATATTTAAGAGATGGCGCTGCTTTAGTGGTGGCAAACGTAAATGTATGGGAAAGATATTAAAACTTGGGAGTTTGGAGAAACTATTATATTGTAGTTGTACAATGGATATACATTTGATGCAGAAAAAATTTGGGGACAGTTTGTAGAAGTTTATTTAGATACTTACTTGAAAATTTTCAAATAAAATAAAAAAAAACTGTTTGCGCCCATACATTTTACTCATTGGTTTCCGCCAAGAAAAGCTGAATCTCTTTCTCTCACAACTCCCTGTTTCACTCGTTTTGACTGAAGATTCCCTACTCATCGCAATGAGAATGTTTTTTTAGAATTTTAGCGTAAATGTAACAAGCGATTCATTCAGGATGGGTTGTTGCCTTCGATTAGAATCCCATCATAAATCAGCCCACATTGCGAATCTCAATCCGGATGTAATTTACTAGGATGAGAATATTTTATGGTACGGACATCTAGGGTGATGTGCCTATTATGGCAGTAGAGCCTATTGTGACCCTATTTCGTACCCCTTGGTTTCGAACCAAGCATATGAGATAATGACACTATCGATTTGGCTAAAGCAGGCGAGAAAAAATAAGCTCAAGTTATATTCTTTATTTGTTGTGCACATATGTATTTAGAACTATCCTCTAAATCCAACTTTTAATTAAAACAAAATCACCTTATTGAAATATCTATTAATCCGCCTCACTCACGTAGTGAACCGAAACTGGATGCAACGGCGCTTAGCAAAATAAACACTTACGAGCCAGCATTTACCGCCTCATATCTCGTTATTCCAGCACAAATATACTAAACATTGCACTGATACATACCTTTATTTTAGCTGGAGAATCTTTTTACGATAATTTCACTTTAAAATCACTCGTCAAACACTAGAATAGGCCTAGTGTTATAATAGGATAAAACTAAATACGGGGGTTCCTATTATTGGCATGTTTTGCTGATACACTACCACAATCAAAACCAACTTTTTGTATCCATCATACAGAAAAGAATCACCAGTGCGGCCAAACCAAAACATGAACTTGTGAATATAATGTAATGCAATTTCAGGTAGAAGTAATCAATTACTTCAAATTATTCAACTAATTGTTGATTGTAGATATTTTATTTTCATCTGCACATACAATTCGGATCGAGAGAAAGCAATGTGTGATGTGAAAATTATCATTCCAGTTGCTAACCTTCGAATGGTTATTTTCTGCGTGCGCAGTTCTGGGGGCTCTTCTACTAACAGCTGATGAGTTTCATTGATATGCGTGATGTTTACGTTTGTTTTGATCGGCTGAAAAAAGCAGAATGATTCGTTTTACAAATCACACGTTGGCGTCCATGATCTGGATATCTAGTTAGAATCGACGCAAATGGAATATGAGGCATTGCGTTTCAACTAGATTGTTTTTCGATGAGGTGGAAATTGGCACACCCATGAGGCGATAATTGGATCGTTGAGGTGGGAATAGATGCACAGAATGGAACATTTATTTTCATTTATGCTGAAAATTGAGGCAATTCTGCTAAATAAGCATTATATAGATGTTTAAGAAACAGTACACTGATACTTTATGCTGAGAAAGGTTATAGATAATACGTCTTCTTTTAAAGTTATTCAAAAAATAGTGCGATCCTCTCCCTAATGGTGCCAAAATAGGCTCATCACCCTATGTGTCGTCATAAAGAAGCTCTAGTTTCATGTATATTTCCGCAAGATGTTCAAAATATGGAAACGTGGTTTGATCAAGGCAATTACATTCTTTGGATTGTATAATAAATCTCAACACCGTTAGTTCATCTCTAATTGCTTCAAATTAATCAAAATCCACATTTGAAAACATGTTATCTAATACGATTCATAATTTCACGATAGCCTAGAAAAATTGGTACAAGGAGAAAAATAGCATAGTGTACCTTGCATTGGCTTGCTAAACCAAACCAAATGTTTCGATTTCATTAGTTCCCATCAGCTTAAAATGAGCTCCTTTATTGCGGGACATCACGCTTGACTAGAGGTTTGCTCAGGAACACAAATTGTGTCTCCGTTTCTTGGAGCTAGCGTTAATCCGGTTCTAGTTTAGCCATGTTACTAAGTTAGTGTCGGATTCTGATGAGACGAAGTCGAAACGCAAATTTCATAACTAATTTGGTATTCGTAATTCATTTTCCAATCGGATTTAAATGTGCAATTTAATAGTTTGCTTATGATCTAATAATTTTGTCTGTTCTTAGATTATGCATGAACTTGGGTTTACTTAGAATTATAACATAAATAGTTTTCAAAATATATCCTTTCCTAATAGTAGCTTGTTTATCAAATTAGGATAACCAAAATGTAAAAAAAATCAAGTAACTGTAGGTGGAATACGGATTCTATTCAGGTTTATTATCGAATCATCAACAAATCTAAAGAAATTGTGATAATTCAATGGTTTTTTTTTATTCAAATCGTTTATTTGATAAGGCACGTTGCGTTAGCTTAAAGGTGCCAATTTTGTTTTGTTTTACATTTTAAATTGCTTAAAACTAGGGGATTACATATTGATTTTTTTTTAAATGAAACTAATGCGATTTTATAGCTATCTTATATATCTACACAAGGGGATAATATTGTTTTCGTAAGATTAGGGGGGTCATTTAGTTTTTGTGGCAATATGGTTTGACATTTTTATCAGTGAGATTATTGGAGCAAATAATGTTTAATTAAGGGGGACAATTTTTTACGACTAACTTAAAACTAGGCATAACTAGAGGGCATGATTGAATTTTGTAAAGATTCGTAATTATAGTTATTTTTGTGGGTAGTAGAGTTGGGCAATTTCAACGAGATTATATAATATAATAGTTAAAACTAGAAGAGACAAGAAGAGCTAAATGCTTCGTGATGATGTTGGGGGGGGGGGGGGGGGTAGGGGTGTTACTTCTGGGTATAAGAGTCAGGGGAGGGAGGGTAGACAAAGATGGCAGGGAGAGAAAATTATTTCAGTTTCAGGCATCGTGAGATCAACGGATGGATTACAAACTTGGGGGGCCTTCATCAGGGGAATCATGTACTGGGACGCCGGGTGGTCCTCCTCAAGATGGCAGGGGTTTTTCCAGACGATTTCGTAGTACGGCTCAGATGTGGATCGGCTACATTTCGAGTTAAGCGTGTTATGTTCGTGCCGTAGGTCCCGTGTTTGTTGGCTCATTCGATACAGATGGTTTGATACAGGTGGAAGAGCGTTCTGAGAATGATAAGTAGATAACAAGGGGCAGTTAGACTTGTATATTGATGGTTTTCACAAAGGTGTATATAAGGGACATATAGAGAACATCGCGGCTTGCCAGCACATCTCGAACCGGGACGTTGGTTGGTCTTCCTCGGGCCCGCAGGGTATCCATTAGCCGAGACCTAGCGGAACTGTACTCGGTGCACGCCCAGACAATGTGCTCGATGTCGTGATAGCCGTCGCCACAAGTGCAGATACCACTATCCACGAGCCCAATACGCCGGAGATGTGCATCCAGCGTGTAATGGTTTGCCATGAGTCGGGACATCACACGAATGAAGTCACGACCCACATCCATCCCCTTGAACCAAGGTTTCGTCGATACCTTAGGGATTATCGAATGTAGCCACCTTCCCAGCTCTCCACTGCTCCACGAAGTTTGCCAACTTTCGAGGGTTCTCTGATGAGTAATACTGAAAAATTCGCTGAAGCAAATTGGTCTTTCGTAAACATCTCCTTCTAAGGCACCCGCCTTAGCTAAGGAGTCTGCCTTCTCATTACCCGGAATGGAGCAATGAGAAGGGACCCATACCAAGGTAATCTGGAAAGAGTTGTCAGATAAAGCACTCAGTAGCTCCCGTATTTTCCCCAAAAAATACGAGGAGTGCTTGCCTTGTTTCATCGAGCGAATAGCGTCAATGGAACTGAGGCTATCCGAAACGATGAAGTAATGGTCTGCGGGTAATGTTTCAATGACTCCAAGGGTATACTGAATGGCAGCTAGTTCTGCGGCGTAAACTGAAGCAGGGTCACTGAGTTTGTAGGAGGCGGTGAACTTTTGATTGAAAATACCGAAGCCAGTGGATCCTTCGAGGTTTGATCCGTCAGTATAAAACATCTTAGAACAGTCGACTTCTCGGAATTTATTATAAAAAATGTTTGGAACCACTTGTGGGCGTATGTGGTCCGGAATTCCACTAATCTCGTCTTTCATGGATGTGTCGAAGAAAACAGTAGATTCAGAAGTATTTATGAAATGCACACGGTTGGGATTGTAAGAAGAAGGGTTAATATTCTGCGCCATGTAGTCAAAGTACAGGGACATGAAACGGGTCTGAGAATTGAGCTCAACAAGCCTTTCGAAATTTTCAATCACGACCGGGTTCAAGATATCGCATCGAATGAGCAATCGATATGAGAGTTCCCAAAATCGATTTTTCAACGGGAGAACGCCCGACAGCACTTCGAGACTCATCGTATGGGTCGACTGCATGCACCCTAAGGCGATACGCAAACAACGATACTGAATTCTTTCGAGTTTGATGAAATGTATGTTCGCGGCGGAGCGAAAGCAGAAGCATCCGTATTCCATTACCGACAGTATCGTTGTTTGATACAACCTAATTAGGTCTCCTGGGTGGGCACCCCACCATGTTCCGGTTATTGTACGAAGAAAGTTGATCCTTTGTTGGCATTTCTGTTTCAGATACCGAATATGGCATCCCCAAGTACCTTTCGAGTCGAACCAGACCCCTAGATATTTTACTGTGAAGACCTGAGCGATAGTTTGACCCATTAATAGAAGCTGTAGTTGTGCTGGTTCACGCTTCCTTGAAAATACAACTAGCTCAGTTTTCTCCGTGGAGAATTCGATACCCAGCTTAATAGCCCAAGCAGACAAATTGTCCAGGGTATTCTGTAATGGTCCTTGTAGATCGACAGCTTTGGGTCCCGTAACAGACACCACGCCATCGTCTGCAAGTTGCCTTAACGTGCAGGAATTGTCAAGACATTCATCAATGTCGTTGACATAGAAATTGTATAAAAGGGGGCTTAGACATGAGCCCTGGGGAAGGCCCATGTAGCTAAATCGTGATGTCGATAAGTCACCATGCGAAAAATGCATGTGCTTTTCCGACAACAAGTTTAGTAAAAAGTTGTTTAAAGTCGCTGAAAGACCATGCTGGTGCAGCTTCTCTGAAAGAATGTTGATCGAAACTGAATCAAAGCCCCCTTAATATCTAGGAACACTGATGCCATCTGCTCTTTGCTAGCATAGGCCATTTGAATTTCAGTTGAGAGCAACGCAAGACAATCGTTCGTCCCTTTGCCTTTGCGAAAGCCAAATTGTGTATCTGACAGTAAGCCATTTGCTTCGACCCAATTGTCGAGGCGGGATAGGATCATTTTCTCGAACAACTTCCGGATACAGGATAGCATTGCGATCGGACGGTACGAATTGTGGTCGGAGGCTGGTTTTCCTGGTTTTTGGATGGCGATGACCTTCACTTGTCTCTAATCGAGTGGGACAATGTTAGCCTCGAGAAACTTATTAAATAAGTTCAACAAGCGTATCTTGGCAGAGTCAGGCAGATTCTTCAACAAGTTGAATTTGATTCTGTCTGGCCCCGGAGCTTTATTGTTACACGACAAGAGAGCAAGTGAGAACTCCACCATCGAAAAAGGTGTTTCGTTCGCGCTATCGTGAGGAGACGCGGCGCGGTAAATCTTCTGTGCCGGGGCGGAATCCGTACAAACCTTCTTGGCGAAATCGAATATCCAACGGTTTGAATATTCCACGCTCTCATTAGTACTGTTTCGATTTCGCATACGTCGGGCTGTTCCCCAAAGAGTGCTCATCGATGTTTCTCTCGTTAATCCGTCGACGAACCGGCGCCAATAATCGCGTTTTTGGCTTTCATCAAACTCTTCATTCGCTTGTCTAACGTCGCGTACTGTCGAAAACTGGCGGGTAACCCGTCGTTCCGGAAGGTCTTAAACGCGGCGGCCTTCTCTGCGTACACGTCTGAGCACTCTTTATCCCACCAGGGATTGGGAGAACGTTTTTGTATGTTCGCGCCGGGTACTGGCCTAGTCTGAGCTTGATTCGCACTGTCGAGAATCAAGCCAGCCAAAAAGCTGTACTCTTCCTCCGGAGGAAGTTCTTGGGTAGATTCGATGTTGTCGGATATCGCGGCAGCATAGCTCTTCCAATCGATATTTCGTGTGAGGTCATACGAAATATTGATTGATTTCAATGGCCTTGAACCGTTATTGATTGAGACTACAATCGGCAGATGGTCGCTGCCGTGGGGATCAGGAATTACCTTCCACGTGCAATTTAACCGCAGCGATGTTGAGCAAAGGGACAAGTCTAAGGCGCTCGGGCGCGCTGGAGGAGCAGGAATCCGTGTCATTTCACCCGTGTTTAAAATTGTCAAATTGAAGTTATCGCAAAGATCCTGAATTAAGGAAGACCGGTTATCATCATAGAGGCAACCCCATGCTGTACCGTGGGAGTTAAAGTCTCCTAAAACTAGTCGCGGTGCTGGCAGGGATTCTAAGATGTCTTGTAGCCGTCGGTGCCCAACCGCGGTGTTGGGGGGAATATATATGGAAGCTATGCAAAGGCTTTTGCCTTTGGTTGTTACTTGACACTTTTTGATCCCCAAAAGCACTCCTCCATAGGGGGTGTCTCGATCCAGGCGAATAATATTTAAGTCGTGGAAGTTGAGTTCTATGTCGGCAGTTAACCAAGTTTCACATAATGCAAATGCATCGCAACTCAAATTATTTATTAAAATTTTGAAGGAATCGATTTTCGGGATGATACTTCTGCAATTCCACTGTAGAACAGTGATCAAATCCGTGACCTCGTTCGATGAGTTAGCCATCGAAGGATACAATCGCTGAGAGGAGGGGCCATTTAGCAGTCAACTGCTTCAAAAATGTTCTCACTGTAGGGAGAAAAGCTAACATAAGACTTTTAATAGGATCAGTAATATTGAAAGTTTTTATTATCCAGTCCACTATGTCCGAGAGTTTTATAATTCCAGTGCTGTGATTACTCTCGAACTGAAACAAAGGAACACTTGGGATTTTTGATGTTCCTGGAAGTGCTGGGAATTCCTTCTCTGAGCTTAATCCTCCGAGACCAGGAGCTAATTGCTTCGGTTTGGTTGCAACACTTCCAATAGATGTGACTTTCGGAGCCCCCTCAAGGGACACCTTCTGGCCTTTACAAGGAACTTTACGAGAGGAAGTGTTCCTCCTCTTCCTATAAATTCTAGGCACCCTAGTAGATGTTCCCTCTTGTGGGTTACCAGCCTGGCCCTCGTCAGGAGGCAAGTGAGTATAGATGTTTGCTGAGGATGGTGGCGTAGCATTCTTTAACATTTCTGCGAAAGAATGTTTGGATCGTCCCGCAAGGGAACGTTTCAGTTTATCCCCGCGTAGTTTGTACGCGGGACATGCCGAGATATCATGCAGACTCTCCGCACAGTAAGGACACTTTTCGGCTTGCCTACTGCACGAATCATCTAGATGATTCTCCCCGCATTTTCCACAGCGGGCCTTGTTGCTACAATGGGTGGCTGTGTGACCCAGTTGTTTACACTTTGTGCAATTCATGACCCGCGGCACAAACAGACGCACAGGCAGACGAACCTTGTGCAAGAGGACGAAATTTGGCAAAGCGGTACCAGCGAAGGTCACCCGATAAGAGTTTGATTGGGGGTACGTTTTTGAACCATCCCCCGCAACTACTACTGAGTGCAAACGTTTGCACTCAAGTATTTTAACTGGCTGAAGTAAGCGGTCTCTGAATCGGCCAACCCCGTACTTCAGCAGATCCTCGCACGTCAAACTCTCATCGGTTACGACGCCTTCGGATTGTACTCTTACAGCCGGAATATACACGTTATAATCCCGCGTAAAGTGCTCACAGCAAGCAATATCGTTTGCCTGCTTTGAGTTGGCTAGCAACACCCTTATCTTGTCCGAGCGGACCTTTGAAATTTCGGTCACAGCCGAGAACCGTTCCGTCAGGTCTCTAGAAATCTGAAGAAGATTCAGTGATTTAGTCTTGGGCCGAAAGAAGACCACAAATGGACCAGTTGAGAGTTCTGGATAGCATTTGGGCCGGGGGGGAGCCTTAGAAGTTGAACCCGATTCAACTTCCATTTGACCATCCGGAGAGGGAACCATAGAAAACGTTAACGCACGGGGTCAGCGCCCGCGCAGACGGAAGATAGCAATAAATGTGTTACAAAAGACAAAAACCACTTAGCTTTAAACTGGTGTCCAACGACGAACCGATCCAGCTTATACAGCTGGCTATTGTTTAATCCTCACACGCGAACAAAAGACTGAGGACCGAACCGAACTGGCAAAATAACCTTGAATGCGGATTAAAACTATTCTTTATCGCCTCACACAGCACTACGGACTAGAAAAAACAACCTCTGTCTCGATGGAGAGCTCGAAAACGAATGAATTCAATGGTTGTTTCTGTTTGTTTATTGTAGGGTAAAGGCTAATTTCATAAAAGTAGTTCATCCTGATTATTGACATTCTTGTTTGTCGGTTGGTGTATGTATAATGGAAAAGTAGATGGTAAACATAGTAAAAAAGCGTTGAGTGTCTCGTACGCAGGAGATAATTAAAACTTGGTAGTATGCAATCCGGATAAGTAAACGCTATTAACATCCGTCACAACCTGGAGCTGCTCCGGCACTACACAAAACGGAAGAACTTGAGCTTCTTAGATGAGTGAAGAAAACGACCCGATACAAACCATTACTAAATACCGAATCGTCAATTAATTTACC
The DNA here is from genome assembly GCF_030247195.1 of Topomyia yanbarensis. Taxonomy (NCBI): domain Eukaryota; kingdom Metazoa; phylum Arthropoda; class Insecta; order Diptera; family Culicidae; genus Topomyia; species Topomyia yanbarensis. The sequence goes on from NC_080671.1 coordinate 131,250,609, forward strand.
CTATACCTCTAAGAGCATTCCGAGACGGGTGATGTCACCCATTTAAGGCCATTTGCAGCGAATTGTGATTCTGAATGTGGTATTCATTGTATGGCTCAGATATGTGCGGGCGGAGGGGCTTCACGATCGCGTGTATCATCGCGAAGGATCGAGCGTTTGTGCGTTGACTTGTTCGATTGCGTATATCGTGTATGCTAGTGATTTTATAACCATTCGCATAATCGTGTGGTCTTGGATAATCCCGAGCGGACCGTGAATCTGATACTTAATTTTCTTTGCGCGGTTTAGATGGTAGAAGAGAGTGAGTTATTTCACATCACTAGTTTTCCCAGTCATGAGCGTCATTATTATTTAACGTGTTTGTCGCTTGTGCTAGCGTATGTAACATCGCGTGCATAGATTTTATAACCGTACCCCTATTCGAATATTCGCGTATGTCCTTGAATGATCGTGCGCGGACCCTGAATCTGATGCTTAATTTTTAGTGTTTAGTACACGCGCTAGAAGAGAGTAAGTTTTCCCATATCACTAGAGTTTCCGGTCATGTCGCCATGGAATGTGTCTAGTCTAGTCTATCACTGGGGTGAGGGTCATTTTTTATTGGGTCAACTGAAGGCGTGGATCTAGGCTGCTAAGACCGAAATAGGAGATTTCCGGACGTGACCGATGCATTATCGCGCGAACATAGGCGTTTAAGTTTATTAGTGCTAAAATATTCACTTAATCACTGGGGTGTTTTAATGTTTGCGAGACCGCGGGCGTAGGTGCGCGTGGATGATCGCGAAGGTCTTAAGCGTTTGTATGTTATTTTTTGAATGGTTCAACTGTAGGCATGGACCGATGATACTAGGGCCGAGTGTAGGGACTTTCGGGCGTGACCGATTCATGATAGCGCGAACATATGTTGGACCAATCAAAAAATAAGTCCGCGCTTGAGATCGCATTTATGAATTTTTAAGTACTAAAGTGTACACTTAATCACTGGAGTGTTTTGCATTTTTGCTAGATCGCGGACGTAGTTGTGCATGGACGAAGCTCAAGCGTTTGTATGTTAACGTATTTGCCGCGTCTGCTAGCGTGTATGTAACTTCGCGTGGATAAATTCTATTTTATAACCTTGTGCCCATTCGCATATTCTCTCGTGTGTTTTTGAATGATCGCGCGTGATTCTGATGCTTAATTTTCAGTGTACGGGTCAGATACTAGAACAGAATTCTCCCACATCACTAGTGTTCCTGACCATGTCGCCATGGAACGTTTTGTCTAGTGAATATGATCGTTCTTTTTTGTTCGGTTCAACTGAAGGCATGAGGCTAGGCTGCTAGGACCGAGGGTGGAGACTTCCGGACGTGACCGATTCATGATCGCGCGAGCGGTGAGCTAATGCTCCAGCTCGCTTTGTAAATTTATAGGCGCTAAATTTTATTAGGTAATTTAGCACCTAATGTTGGTTTTTTAAAGTTTGCAAGATATACTCGCGTAAGTATGTGTGTATGATTGCAACTGTAGGGTCGCGTTTGTGGCTTGGTTTGTGTTATCGCAAAGGCCAAGAGCGTTTGTACCTTTGGAATGGGAGAGATTGTGAGTGTGAAGATATGAGAGAATATGAAATTTATTGTGTTAGTTGTTGAAAAAGAATATTTCGCAGTGATATACGTACGAAATATTCTTTGTATATAAACAATTTGCCATTCACAGGACGGCAGTTGACAGTAAGAACTGTCATATGGAACGTGCTATAAAAAGCTCGGAGATGTCATCTGACAGAACGTCATGTGACAAAAGCTTCAAGTGGGTAACTTGAGCTTTTGCATATGGACGCCGCGCATGGATGTGTTGTTTACTATAGGCAGAGGGTATGACAGGGTATGGCAGTCAATAAGGGACTGTGATAAACAGTGCATGAAATATCAATCGATATCGAACTATGTTAGCATTATATAACTTGACGAACAAGAATCAAATAAAGTTATCTCAAACCTACCTACAGAAATACTTCGTGTTTTCTTACGGTATTATCAACAGGTTATGGGCCCAGTAGTTAACTGGAACTAACCACCTGGACTATTGTAAAATAGTTGTTTTGGAAGATACACGTTTCGGGTAGAAACGGCCGGCGAGAACCATCGTTCCGGTAGCAGCAGCATCCAGCGACGACCAGCGTTTCGGGCAGAAACGGCATCCGGCGAGGACCAGCGTTTCGGGTAGAAACGGCCAGCGAGAACCATCGTTTCGGACAGAAGCGACATCCGGCGAGGACCAGCGTTTCGGGAAGAAACGGCATCCAGCGAGCACCAGCGTTTCAGGAGCAAGCAGAGGATGGCAACCCAGCAGCAAGCTGGAGGATCTGCCGAGAGGATGGCAACCCAGCAGCAAGCTGGAGGATCTGCCGAGAGGGTTACTCTCGAGGACAGAAGAGGTGGTGGCTACGAGAGGGGAACTCTCGAGCGCACCGTGCCGACGACGGCATACTTCGGTAGCGTCAACCGCGAATCGATATTCGACGGTTCGGAGTTGCGGTTCCCAGCCTGGAAATGGCGAATGGAACATCATCTTATAAAGATGAAACTCCAGCACACGTTGCTACGAACGCCCGAAGAAGAGGACTTCTACGAACCAGTAGTAGATGCCTCGGAAGAGCTAGAAACAGCCAGGAAGGCTAAGCTCAGAAAACGGCTTGATGACGACGTCGAAGCATTGGACGAGATTGTCATGATGGTCAACAATGATGTTTTGAATAAACTCATTGGGCTCAACTATGCGAAAGAAGCCATGGATACTCTGGTCAGAACGTACCAAAAGGGCGGTACAGCCGCTATGGTTAATATGCGGGACCGGTTGTATACCATCAAAAAAAGACATCACGACAAATTGTCCATGATTTTTGATGAGTACGATCTGATTATTCGCGAGCTAGATCGTATGGGTTCAAAAATGACAGCATCGGAAAAAGTTCATGCTCTACTGATCTCCATGCCAGACAAGTACCGACACGTCAAAGGCGCTCTGATGGTACTGACGAATGAAGAACTGTGTGCCAAGCCGATCATGGAGATCAAACGAATGTTTATTGATGCTGAAGCTGGGGAAGAGAAGCAGACAGAAACGAAAAACGTTGCGCTGTCTTCAAAGTACAAGCCAAGGAGAGAGGTAACCCGATGCTTCGGTTGCAACGAAACTGGGCATTTTAAAAATAAATGCCCACTAATGAAAAAGTTTAACGCGAAGGAGAAAGGTAAGTTCAAGAAGCAGCAAAAGATGGAGCTTAAAAAGAGCTTTGCAATGATGACCAAAGCGGATCGTGGTAGGAGAGTCAGATTCGTAATTGACTCAGGAGCAAGCGACCATATGGTTAATGACGAGAAGCTGCTGGAAGATGTCCAAGAATTAGAGAAGCCAATCACCATTTCGACGGCGAAAGCGGGCCAGAATTTACGGGCAACAAAAGTTGGAAAAATGCGATTAAAGAGTGTTGTGGGTAACAATACAATAAAATAATTGAAATTGTACAACGTTCTTTTTACTCCGGGTCTTGAAGAAAATCTCCTTTCGGTTAGAAGGGTTAGCAAAAATGGTAAAAGGGTTACTTTTACAGATGAAGAGGTTATCTTTGAATTTGAAGATGAAGTAATTGCTTCAGGAATCTTCGTTGATGGTTTATTCCACCTTGATCTATTTCGGGAAGAAAAGTCGGCGGAAGATGGAACAAAATTAGCATTGTTCGGAAAGAAGGTGAGTTTGGAAACATGGCATAAAAGACTTGGTCATATCAGTGATACGAGTTTGGAGAAACTAATTAAGAAAGGAATGGTTGAGGGTATCAATCTAACTTCTGGAAATATTAGTGAAACAAATGTATGTGATGGTTGTATGGCGGGGAAGCAGGCTGCATCCAAATTTAAACAATTGCAGCTGCCAAGATCAAAACGACCACTGGAACTCATACATTCGGATGTTTGTGGAAGCATGGAGCAGGAAACCTATGATGGCTATCGTTACTTTGTAACCTTTATAGATGATTATACGCACTTTCTCGTGGTTTACCTCATGAAACAGAAATCGGAGGTTTTCGAGAAATTTAAAGAATTCGAAGCAATGGCGACAGCATTCTTCGAAAGACGTATTTCAATGCTAAGGTGTGATAATGGAGGGGAATATACAAGTAACGAATTTCAAGCTCATTGCAAAAGAAATGGTGTTAGAATGACGTTCACTGTTCCATACACACCGCAGCAAAATGGTGTAAGTGAACGTATGAACAGATCTTTAATGGAAAAGGTCAGAGCTTTGCTTTACGAAAGTGGATTAGCGAAAGATATGTGGGGAGAAGCATTATATGCAGCAACATATCTAATCAATAGATCTCCAACAAGTGGGATAGAAGAGGACAAAACTCCGTATGAAAAATGGTTCAAAAAGCGACCAAACTTGAATCATTTAAGAGTTTTTGGGTGTAAAGCATTTAAACAAATACCTAAAGAGAGGCGTCAGAAATTAGATTTCAAAACAAAACCTTTGATATTTGTGGGGTACGCAAATAATGGTTTTAGATTATGGAACAAGGATACGCGTTCAATAGAAATTGGCAGAAATGTAGTATTCAATGAATCTACCAGAGCCAATCAAGATATTGACCACACAAACATGGATTTCGTAGAATCATCTGGTCAAGATTTAATTAGATGTACACGCTTAAACCAAGGAGAACAGAACGAAGACGAGGATGCTGCTATACATCCTTCTGATGAAGAACAGCATGAAGAATGCACACTCGAAACAGAGCAAGATAATCTAGATTCACTTGAAGAATCAGTTGGCGAAACTGACTATGAAAATACAAATGAAAATCCAACAGACGAAAGAGAGGACGTCGATGATGGTCAATCATTGCGTCGCAGCAAGAGGGAGAGAAAGATACCGGGTTGGTATTCCGATTATACAGCAAAAACAGCAATGATTTTCAACGAAGAGATTCCGCAAACTATTGAGGAATTGAAGAAAGTTTCTGATTGGCAAGAATGGAAGCATGCTATTCAAGAAGAGTTTGATGCATTACATCAAAATGGCACTTGGACAGTGGTTAACTGTTTGCCAAAAGGAGTTAAACCAATTAACTCAAAATGGGTTTTCTCAATGAAAGAAGATGGAAGATATAAAGCACGATTAGTGGCAAAAGGGTGTTCACAGCGTCCTGGATTCGATTACTGTGAAACATTTGCACCAGTCGCCAAACTAGAGAGTGTTCTGTTAGCACTAGCCCTTGCTAACGAGCATAAATTGTTAGTACATCAAATGGATGTCAAAACTGCATTTCTACATGGGAAGTTAGAAGAAGAAATATACATGAAACTTCCACCAAACGTAAATGGGCAAAGACAAACTGTTCGTCTACACAAATGTTTGTATGGATTGAAACAGGCAAGCAGATCTTGGAATAAACATTTTGATGATGCAATGAAAACACTAGGTTTTGTCCCTCTTAAAAATGACAACTGCATCTATAAGTCAAAATCTAGAGGCATTATAGTAATACTATATGTAGACGACATTTTACTACTTGCCAAAAACATCGAAGCAATTACGTGGATTAAAAAGAAACTTGGAAGGTTATTCCAAATGAAAGACATGTTAGAGATTAAGCACTTCCTGGGAATGGAGATAAATCGTGATTTGGAAAGCCAGACTATTGAAATTTCTCAAACAATATACGTGGAGAAACTTTTTAGTAGATTTGGGATGGCTGATTGTAAACCAGTGGGGACACCATTGGATATCAACACGAAATGGTCAAAATCTGAGGCAAAAATCACTGAAGAGCCATACAGAGAACTGCTGGGATGCTTACAATATCTTTCACTAACTTCTAGACCTGATATTTGCTCTGCGGTAAACACCCTAAGCAAATATGCTAACTGCGCCACCGATTGGCACTGGTCAGGATTAAAACGAATATTGCGATATTTGAGGGGAACGAGCAACACAAAAATAATTTATTCATCAAATAGCGAATATCCAGCTTTAGTAGGATTTGCCGATGCAGATTTTGCAAATGATCCTGATGATAGGAAATCAGTTTCAGGATACGCATTTCTACTGTACGGTAATCTTATTTCGTGGTCAACGAAACGACAACCGACTGTAAGCTTATCAACAAGTGAAGCAGAACTGATAGCACTTTGCGCTGCTACGAAAGAAGGAGTGTGGTTAACACAACTTCTCAATGAATTGGATGTAAACATAACACCATTCATCATAATGGAAGATAGCATCCCATGTATCAACATAGCACAGGAGCCAAGATCACATCAACGGATGAAACACTTGGATATCAAATACCTTTTCATCCGGGATCTCATCAAAAATGGTAAAGTAAAACTACAGTTCATCCCAAGCGTCGATCAACCTGCAGATGCCTTCACTAAGGGGTTACCTAAAAATATACACAGAAAGTTATTCGGTGTATTGAATGTGCAAATTGTGGGGAAGTGTTGAAAAAGAATATTTCGCAGTGATATACGTACGAAATATTCTTTGTATATAAACAATTTGCCATTCACAGGACGGCAGTTGACAGTAAGAACTGTCATATGGAACGTGCTATAAAAAGCTCGGAGATGTCATCTGACAGAACGTCATGTGACAAAAGCTTCAAGTGGGTAACTTGAGCTTTTGCATATGGACGCCGCGCATGGATGTGTTGTTTACTATAGGCAGAGGGTATGACAGGGTATGGCAGTCAATAAGGGACTGTGATAAACAGTGCATGAAATATCAATCGATATCGAACTATGTTAGCATTATATAACTTGACGAACAAGAATCAAATAAAGTTATCTCAAACCTACCTACAGAAATACTTCGTGTTTTCTTACGGTATTATCAACATTAGTGAGTGTTAGTATCAATCTAGTTCAAGATATAGTAGTAAAGGGAAAAATAACATTTCAAATAACGAAAAAAATGCAAAAAGATTAAGTAAAAGTGTATAAATTAGCCGATATTATTTTCGGTACCCTTCAGGGTCTATCCCACATTGTACCCCTTGGCTAGATGTGAACGCGGCTCCAAGGTAAATACTTATGCTGATTTCGTTTTTAGAACCGAGGCGCTCTAGGTTCGCTCTGAGCTGTCACTTTTGTACACTGAAAAAAATCCAAACGTTAATTCTATTTGCTTCAAACCGCTTAAAATTCATATGAAGAAGAAATGCTATTGTTATCTCGCGCACACATATCTTCTATGTGTCAACTGTATAAACTATGTATGAACACACATAAGTTATATGTGCATATTGTTATAGAATGGGGTTTTATGTGCCCAATAGTTATGAAATGTGAATGTAAGATTAATATTTCTTGTAAATACACACATTAGGTTTATGTGCCAGCAAATAGTGTCTATATGCCTCCGTTAATTGCAAAAATCTATGTGTAAAATCAATAGGCATAACGTTTACTTTTTTTTGAGTGTATGGATTTTGTAAATATTAGAGCGAACCTAGGGCGACTCTGATCTAAAAGCGAAATCAGCATTATATTCACTTTGCACGAGGAGCACACATGGTAACATCAGAGTAGGCATCCGCGATCACTGAGTGGAGAGTTGGCCGTTTGCCAGCAGATAGTCAACGAGGTAAGTCGTACGCTATTCAGTTCCGCGTTGGGTGATTCTCGATCAGCTAAATGCTACATTTCACGTACAGTAGTGGAAAAGCAAACTAATAGAAGTACAACAAAAACAGATCAATGAAGTTGAAGAAAAAAACACATGCAACCTGCAATCAAACTAATTGAATTCGTCTAAACGCCAGCAAATGTTATTCATTTACCATTAACGATAATTGCATTCTGTTAGAATTTTAGCATGCTATGCTGATTGGGAATGGATTCACGTGCGTCGGCGAACTAATCGTTCCATAATTTATTCAATTCGATTTTCCCGAATGAGTCGAATCAAATACATGATTTGAACAACGTAAAAAAGTGAGTATCAAATCCTAGGAAGAATTACCCATTATTCTATCATATACACCATTTCTCCATCCATTCCCTGACCTAGCTATCATAAATACTCAGACAAACATATACCCAGATAGATATAGGACTAGCACATAACAATTATATACTAGCACTAAAAACTACAATTATTTCTACATTAACATTAATAGGCTTATTCTTTTACATTCCTTAAACAGAATAATTAATGATTAAGTCACCGATAAATCGACACATAAAGATTTCCACTGCGAACCGTGTCCACCAACATCGCCATTAAACTATGGAACAATGTTTCCAAGCACGGCTCACAGCAAAAGCCAATCCACGTCGATCCGCCAGTCGGCCACGTCAGCGCGCACAGGATAGTGCTGCCGTTCTACGCATAATTGTCCCATGTATATAGGGAATCCCATAGAACATGGGACAATTAAGCTTATAACGGCAGAGTGGTTGATTGTTAGTTTGGGCAGGTGCAGAGTATGAAAAAATACAAAACATGAAAAAAGCTCATAAGCCCTCTCCATCTCCTGGATGCACTACTATCGATGCGTAATGCAATAATCCTTAGAAACAGGCATGAAATCTTACGGATTAATCTTTTGTCTTCTGCTGGCAAGAGTCGAACATCGTCGCTGTTGTGCTATCTTATGACAAGCGCCATTTAACACATTTCGAGAAAAACAATTTTTATAGTTTGAAGTTGAATATCTTGAAACATATAAATGGTTGAAACAATTCAAAGGATACAATTGAAGCTTCTATCTATTCTGTATTGATCTCTGAAATATTACGGTTGAGTTTTTCGGCATAATTTCGACTGACGCGAGTGGTGACCGTTTGTGAAAATTGAATTCCTGCAAATGAAAAAAAAATCTTTTCCCCGCATTACGGGCTGTCGTTTCCCGATGCAAGAACAATAAAAGTGCACAGAAAACATCAGTGTGCATTCTAAAAATAGTGAAAAATGGTTTTTTCAGAGAAAAAATATTGATCCGAAAAGTGAAAAAATACGGCAATAAGAAAAATTTCACCGGCGACTAGCGACTACCAGGTGTCGCCCTAAATATCTTCGCTCGAAAAATAGGTGGAGAACCAGCCGGTCGTTGCTCAGCTATTCTCATCCGCGTCTTTTGTCACCTATTTTTATTGGGTGTTTCATCGGCGGTGCTAGTTTTGAAAATGAGCCACCTTGGATATTCAACTGGTTTTGTTTCGCTTTCTTATTTTATTGCAATTGAGTAGAGGTTTTGATTCTTTTATGTTCGGGATTGCAGATATTTTGTCGCATGTAAATTTTGGGTGTTCGTTGATGTGATGGCAGTGTAAGGGAACACGTATCCGCCGGTCGGCCAACTTTTCTTTGCACTGAGCAAACTAATTTCTATGTTTGTTTAGGGTTTGTTTTACCAACGGGGGAACTGATCCACAGAGCATTCAATGTGCATAGGGACAACACATGGCCTTATTTGAGTGGAATGATGACTTCATGTACTCGCGAGAGGGATCGGGGACCGGTTGGCAATTACCTTCAGTTATATCAGCACGAAGTAAGTGTTTTGCTGTCTTGTTCATTAATTAGCTTTCAAATATATCTCATGCCTCCACGCGAGTCTAAGTCTATTGATGACATATGGTCCTTAGACCGGCGACGACTGGGTGCCATCAGCCTTCTACAGATAGTAGCCGAATGAGAGGGTGCGAACAGATCTAACCGAGAAAACAATACCGTAAAAATGAATAGTTGCTCGGAAATCAGCTCCAATAAGACTTTAATTTGACTAGTATCGATGATCGCGGGTTAATGCGTACTGAAAATTCGCCGCGTCTGTTTTAATGAATCTAGTTTCAACTTCCGTTATTGGTAATAAGCCCGTTAATCTAATCAGGTTAACGATCCTCTGTATTTCCCTTCAATGTTCGATATAACCACTTCCTAAGCAACTCTTATTAGATAATCATCAGTCAAACATGACGAAGTCAGTGTGCATTCGCCAAAATCATCGTTACAACGCAACGCAATAACGGAATAACTCAGTTTGCATTCCTGTTTTCACACTACTTAATAGAGTTTAGTATTAGTAAAAGCCCCTCTTACTAGGAAATCATTATACATGTGCACTTCCAACCATCTACAATAGAAAAAAAAAAAAAGACGCACGCAAATACTTTCTGTATAACATTCCGCATTTTATTCAAACGATCGCCGGGTAAAATCAGCACCGACACGATAGAAACCATGAAAAAATTCGTCGCGTGATTGAATATTATCAAAAAATATAAGCAGTGCTCCTAATAGTAGGCTATCCGGAGTTAAAGTTGCTTATTTTGCTCATCGTATTAATACAACAAATAATAAATTTCCCAAATACTCGGCTGCCGGCTACCCAGAGCAATTATTACATGATAACGCTATTGGCACACTTCCCGAGCAGAGTCTGACAACAAATTGAAAACTAAACTTGATGTTGTGATGTTCGGCAAATGATTACTCAGGTTGTCGTTTTGGTCGTTTTAACGGTTAAAAGATCAAAATGGAGAGCAGCAAAATTGTCCTATGACATCAAACAGAAAACTAATTCTGCTATCAGTGAGAGTAAATTGAAAGCTCATTGAGGCGTTGAATTTTTTTTTTATAACAAAATATGTATTCACTTTGATGATTCACCAAAGAAATATAAACATAGAAAATTCTTCTAAGAAACAAGGATAGCAAAATGAGATCAAAATGTGATGTCATATTTAAAAAATCTAAAACTGATAGCAAAATAAGATTTCAATTTGATGCTATTATCGAAATATGATTTCTACTTGTTGTAATTTTGATGTTCGACTTTGCTCGGGTTACTAATAACTCTCTCCTTCCCGTGATACATGTGGAGCTGCAGAGGATTCCTCGGTCTCTAGTAGCAACATGTATCGGACCAACATTCCTTCCGTTCCCAGAAGATCTGCATTCGGACGTGACTGGCGGCGATATTGATCAGCATGCAGGGATCAATATAGATCGTACAATGTGGCTCATCATGTTATTCCCAAGCATGTTGTTCCAATGAACATTTTACAACCTAATTTGGTTCTGGTCAATAAAAGAGTAGCAACTACGGGCGATCTCTTATGCTCATGCAAATATTACGAAGATCGGTTGACTATGTTGCGAGTTTTTATTATAAATGTAAACAAAAGTCGCACTCACACGTGTAATAGGTGTGTATTGATGAGAAAATTTGTATGGTGTGTCATAATCGTGCATGGAAAATTTTCCGTAGAAAAAAAATCATCAATTATTATCTTTTATTTTTATCTTTGCCTTCATTTGGTCAAAATAACAATCGGTGAAATGCATTTTAAAGGAAATGAGTCAGGGAATCCAAAAAAATAGTTATTTTTGGTTGCAGTGTTGCCAAAAATGCTATATTTCCAGTTTAAAACTTAAACAGCATTTTTCTCACAATTCGTGTATTTTTATTTTGAAAATGATTATACCATTGTGTTCCTCAGATAGTTTCACACATAAAACCATCTTATACACCAAGATAACTTGAACAATCTCCAGACACAGTCATTTGAAGCAAAAAAATAAAATTTTCTCAGCACGTTTCTCGCTATATCTCAGTAACCAAGCAGAATGCCAATATTCTGGATACGTCACTTTGTAGATTTTTTAAACAAGCGATGTGGCTTATCTAACTCAGTTTTCCCCAAAATGGCGTTTGTCATAAGATAGCACAATAGCGACGACATGGGTAGTGTTACTCCGAAACGTTCAAGCCTACTAACATGGCTCACGGGAAAGACAGACTTGTTCCTCATCATTACCATGAGAGCCGACAAAAGAAAGAGGAGTGATTTATTTTTTCATCCAGTGAAAAAGGTGAAATGTGATAAAGAAAAAAAATCTTTGTTAGGTGACCACTTTAATCTCTTCGGTTGACTCTTTACACTAAAGAGTGAATGATCTGGAACTAATAGTTATTGCTAGATTGCACAAAAGAAAGGACAAATAATGCGTGGGCTCGCAGGCGCAAAGGTTGCAACGTAACACGACTGGTAACTCAAACCATTTGTTTACCTCCGATTTTTACTTTCAGCTAATTCTGTCCAGTTTACATATATATCCAACAGACGTACACTTATGAGGGTTTGGGACAGCACAACTACCTATTTATTCATTCCAACATTTCATATATTACTCTTTGGTCTCAGTGTACGTATGCTAGAACTTTTCTGAATGAATTGCATTTCAATCGGTTTTCGCTGTAACCTTTTATATACCCGGTTCATTCGTAGTAGTATCTAAACGATTACTTAGTAAAAGGTGGTCAAAGAATGAGGCAAAATAATACCGCTAGGTAAATAAGAATATGTTTATGGAATAGAAATCAAACCACCAAACGCTAGAAAATTCTGGTCTCGGCTTATGTACAAAAAATGTAGTTTGCCAAGAAACTTGATTGCTGAGCATCCGTCCTTTGAATTCAATAGCGTAAAAACTTGTCGATGGACCGATGGCGAAAAAATAGAAACAAACTCAATTATTCTTGATTTAAACGTATCTCCTTTCCCGAATACTAGCTCGCAGAGTGTCGCTTTTAAATACATACAAGCGGCCATCCATTCGCGCTAGTCATGTACATTTTTACTGTTTCCTTTGCTTGTTTTTGTTTATACTCAATCATACTGCATTCTTTTTTATCTTATCACCCCTTTTTATTGATATAACAATGACCTTGAGCTGAGCTAATTTTGGCTTTTGCAAATGAACAGAAACCCGACGCAAAAAAAATCTATCGCAAAAATATTTCTTTGACCCTAGGTGTAAACCAACAGAATACCGTATTTAATAAAATTACCATTACAAACATTTTATAAAATTAAGCCGCTTTTGAAAAATTATTCCATAGCGTTTTGTCATTCGTTACAAAATTATGCATTACCGTACAATGAACTAATTTTAAAGTTTAGTTATTTTTATGCAAGCCATCTTTGTTCGTGGATGTTTACAAAATATAAAAGTAAACAAAAAGGTATAGTGACACAAAACTACACCATTCTCTAGATTTTTTTTAACTATATTGATATTTGTTTTAATTTTACTTTCGTTTGGAAATTGAATAACATTACTCACAATTGCTTTCGTATAGAGGTTGATGGCATCGTCGTACTTTCTGGCAGAGAACATCCGATTGCCCTGGTCCTTCAGTTCTATGTCGGTCAAATTGGCCGTCGAATACATGTGCTTACTCATGCTGCTTGTTTTCTGGACTTCGTAAAATGTACCGAGAATAACGGATTACCAGAGGTTTCCACCTAATCAAATCGTCCGTCACCAAATTACACTCCTTTTATTCGTATTTAATTACTCAACTATTATGATTGAAAAGATTGTATCACTCCACCACCTAGCCTGCTTTTTACTGCTCTGCAAAATACGTACGACTGTCAAAAATGTACAATGAGCGCATCGGGATATTGAGCAAAAATAATAGAACTACTAAACATCAAGCTGATTAAATAGAAAGGTGCAAACTTTTCGATACAGATCTTTCATTAGGGCCTAAGTACTCAAATGGAGAAAATCAGTTTCAATATTCAATGATGCTTTTCTAAATGTACTAATGGAGCTGTTATTGTAGGTATAATTTACTTTATGTTTTTCCTAGAAAAACTTTAGAAAGACTCCATTTTGGATCGATTGGATTCAGGTTTAGCTGCCAAAAAACGAATCCAATCGAACATGGTCTATCCAAAGACAAATAATAAAGACGTGAAACGCACGAAGAAAGTCCCGAAAATATGCGGTTTACTTTACGCTTTAAGAATGAGTAACTCCGGTCCCTTCAGATTTGGCTGCTCTCACCACTTGATGGCGCTTCTGTTTGATGTTTCTGTTGAGAGTCATCAACGCAGGCCTAGACACTTAACTAAAATTGTTATTTACATTAGTTACGCTGTTTGTTGTGCCCTCGAATTTTTTGGCGTTTGTGTATGTTTTGCTGCCCAACTGCCCAGATCTACCTAAGAATCGGGCTTCGGTTGGGGTCTTTGGATATCATAAATGGTAAGAATGAGACTCCCATAGTGTAGCGAATTTGTTTTTATAGTTTTTCAAATTATTGTATTGATTTCAGCGGATTATGGATGGAAAAAATATTGCAAAATTGCCCAATTTTTTCTTAACACAAATTGCCCAGCTTTTCTGAACACAGACAAAGGCTAAATCTTAAGAAACAATCTGAGACAATTGCCAGAAATAGTTTCTAGGACCATGGTGCAACCTGTTGGAGTTTCCACTGCACTGGTAATATAATAAGATGTACATAATCTACGAGATAGACATGATCCTCCGACCAGATAGATTTTTTCACAAGTGCTGGCGTTAGAGGGAATTCTACAGAATGTAACATGATAGCAATATATAACATTTCCTAAGAGCTGTTCATGTTAAAAAAATAAAGTAAAATCACATAAAACGGAATTTGTTGTAACCAGATCTTCTCAAAACATGTTTTAATGTGCACTGCTAGGGAATAGTACATTCCGGGAAAAACTACTTAAGGGTAAACAAATTTACCTCATCTTTATTTGCATTTGTAAAAAATTATCTAACATTTGATGTCTTAATAAAATGTCCTAAAACTAGTGTGCTTCTATGTGTCTTCGAAATCCAGATGCGATGAGATTAAAATCTAATAGTTCAGAGAACTCGTTGAACCTCCGAACCATTGCGAAGTCCTGTCATCGCAATGGTTCGGAGGTTCAACGGGTTCTCTGAACTATTAGATTTTAATCTAATCGCATCTGGGTTTCGAAGACACATAGAAGCACACTAGTTTTAGGACATTTTATTAAGACATCAAATGTTAGATAATTTTTTACAAATACAAATGTTTGCAGCATAGTCAGTGCGTTTTATTTCAGGAAAGAACCTCTATGCGCCATCTCGTACTCTTCACCAGAAAGCTATGGTGAAGAGTACGAGATGGCGCATAGAGGTGTATTTGTGCGAGTATCTCAGGAATATCTTATTCACCTAGCAGTATTTTGGCCACAAAGACTACCTGCGATATCATTCTCTTTCCTTCGCGGATCACTCCATGGCAAGAAGCGCAGCACCTGACAAACCGTTTCTGAACGCCCTCGATCATATTGATTTTTTTTCCATAATCGATCATATTGATGGTATGGTAAGGATTTCAAACGACATTGCTAAATTCTAGCATCGAATGCACTAATGAACAGTAAAGAGCTTTAAAAAACAAAGGATCACGAAATTTTCTGGATATCTTAAAAATGAATCCCAGATGTCGATTGTAGCAGAGAAATGACGATGGTAAGTTAGCTTGTAATCCAATATTACTCCGAGATGTTTAATGTAGTCAACACGGTGTAGATAAATTTCAGAAATATTACAAAAGGGATGGTGTTCCTAGTGCAACGACAGCTAATGACGCTACTTTTAGCGATACACAAACCTATCATATTCCGCATACACCAGTTATCGAGAGTATCCTGAACGGCTTGAAGTACCAGACAGTCGGTCTGATTATGAATTACGTAGTATAGTTTAAGGTCGTCTACAAAAAATTATTTGTCTCCAGGATTTTAAATAGCAGCAATGTCATTAACAAACAGCGAAAATAGCACTGGTTTGCGTGCACTACCTTGAGGAACTCCAGAGCTGTTTAAAAAGCAATCATACTGAGCATTGCCAACAGCAACTTGACGATGAACGAGATACGATCGAAGCCACTCACAGAACCTAGTTGTGCAGCCAAGTTTTTTTCAGTATGGAAATCAGGGTATCGTGATTCACTTTAACAAATGCGGATTTCAAACCTCTATATATCCATCCACTTGAAGTTTTTTGCACATGTGAGCGATCGAAAATAAAAGACGCAAGGACAGAACATGCTTCATATAACCCGTTTCAAATATATTAGAATATAAAATTCGGAAATAAACCTCAAACGTAAAAATCGGACAGAGATCCTTCAGAATAAGAATCGCTCAAAAAATGTTCACCCATAAAACTCGGATCCAGGATGATCCACCAGTATAAAAATCGGTTAAAAATAAATAAATAAATCGCTCGCAGAATCATCCGTATATTATGATGTTCAAGATTAAAAGTCGGCTAACAAAAACTACTTTGTAAGAGTCGGATATATTTTCTTCCGGTTTTTATAGGATTTTTATCCGACTCTTACAAAGGAAAGTCTAAGTCCAATTTTTATGCTTGAAGTTAATATCCGGTTTTTATATATTATATATTTAAAGCGGGTTTTTCGAAGCATGTTCTGTCCTTGCAATATTCATTTTCGGTCGCTCATGTTATCCATACAAAATGACGTAAAGCACACTAGATTGGTTTCCACCGAACGACCAGGATAGAATCCATGCTGACAGGGGCTAATGTAGAGTCGACAGGAAGCAAATAGTGTTTCGTTGACCAATGTCTCAATTAGTTTTGATTCAACCCCGAGCGAAGTAATTCTAAGATAATTTTCAACGTTACGCTTGAATATTTTTGCCTTTCTCATATAAAGAAAGGCTATGCAATCACTGTAAAAATCGACTTTTTAACCGAGGCCCGGAGGGCCGAGTGTCATACACCATTCGATTCAGTTCGTCGAGATCGGCAAATGTCTGTGTGTGTGTATGTATGTGTGTGTGTATGTGTGTGTGTGTCATTTAAACTCACACAATTTTCTCAGAGATGGCTGAACCGATTTTCGCAAACTTAGTTTCATATGAAAGGTATAACGCTCCCATAAGCTGCTATTGAATTTTTAGTTGATCCGACTTCCGGTTCCGGAGTTACGGGTTGAAGAGTGCGGTCACACAGCAAATTCCCATATAAACTGGTACCACCATGATGTTCAAATGATGTAAAACATATTAAAATTGATGTAACATTACTCTAGTTGCGGGTCTGGATCACTAATGATCAATCAAAGCAGCTTTGACCACATTGGCCACCAATGACGGTTCATGACGCCCCCGGGGAACCCGCCAAGTTCCTAAGCTAATGTCACACCCATTCCCCAACGAATTCTCTACTGATTTTTACAAACTTGATTTCAAATGAAAGATACAGTAATGCCATTGACTGCTGCTGAATTTCATTCGGTTCTGACTCTTGCTTCCGGAGTTACAGGGGTGTTAGTGAGGATATACTGGAATTTCCCATATAAATCGGTACAATCGTAATACCTCAGAGGCTAAAAACTATTGAAATGGTCACCAAATTACTTCTAATCGCAGATCTAGATCACTGATTGCCAATCAAACATTCTTTGAATATATTGTCCACTATCGACGATTCCGGAAGTCCGGAATTCCGGGCATATTCCACAATTAAAGTCACATCGGTTTTTCGGTGATGACTGAACCGATTTTCTCAAACCAAGTCTCAAATGGAAGGCAAAATATGCAGTTGAGTATTGCGTCGCCGCCCCCCCCCCCCGTCTTGCCCTTACACCTCCCTCCTTCATCACTCCCCTCCCCTTGGACCACCCTCACGCCCGCATTTCCTTCATCCACCCCGTATACCGAAATAAGATGAAGGATTTCTGACGCATCCTCCACTCCCACTCTACTAACCCCCCATTCCCTCCACTTTCAAACCCATTCCACCAACATTTTAAAATATAATTAGGGTTACTGCGCCCTAATTCATCTTTGCTCCTCTATTCATCCCACCAATTTGAATACATTAGTTAGAGCAGTGCCTGCTATCTCTATTCAACGCATTAGCTCAAATGGTGGGATGAATAAGGGTACGTTGTACTCGACTTTTTGCTTCGCTCAAACGCGAGAATTTTACATTTTCTAGGCAAAAATTGTAACTGTACTGCTTCTTAGGAACGAAGCAAAGATGATGATACCTATTTAGCGCAATTCAGTCACTTTAAATCGAGTTATCGACGAAATAGTGTGACATCCTGACTAATGAGATGAATAAGGGCTCGTCTACCCTACATGAAGATAACATTGAACTCATGCTGATTAAGGTAATTAAATACTATTCTTTTGCCTTTCTCATATAGAAAGGTTATGCAATTGCTTCAAAAACCGATTTTCTAACCGAGGCCCGGAGGGCCGAGTCTCATATAACATTCGACTCAGTTCGCCGAGATCGCAAAATATCTGTGTGTATGTATGTGTGTATGTATGTATGTATGTATGTATGTATGTATGTATGTATGTATGTATGTATGTATGTATGTATGTATGTATGTATGTATGTATGTATGTATGTATGTGTGTGTATGTGCGGATTTGTTAACAAAATGTCCACATCGGTTTCTCGGAGGTGGTTGAACCGATTTTTACAAACTAAGATTCAAATGAAAGGTATACTATTCCCATAGGTTGCTATTGAATTTCATTTTCAACCGACATCTTGTTCCGGATTACGAGTTGAAGAGTATGGTTACAAAACAAAATTTGTTGATTTGTCCACATCGGTTTCTCGGAATTTTCTGAACCGATTTTGACAAACTTGATTTTAAATGGAAGGTCCATCAGCTGCTGTTGAATTTTGTGTGGATCCGAGTTCTGGTTCCTGAATTACAGGGTGATACGTACGATCACGCAGCAAATCTTGATTCTAACGAATTCTGCGATGAATGTAAAAAGGTAAAATTTTTGCCTTTCTCAATAGAAAGGTATTGCAATTGCTCTGAAAACCGACTTTTTAACGGAGGCCCGGAGGGCCGAGTGGCATATACCATTCGATTCAGTTCGTCGAGTTCGGCAAATGTCTGAGCGTGTGTATGTATGTGTGTATGTATGTATGTGTGTGTATGTGCGTCTGTGTGTGTATGTGACCAAAAATGTCACTCATTTTTCTCAGAGATGGCTGAACCGATTTTGACAAAGTTAGTCTCAAATGAAAGGTGCAACGTTCCCATAGGCTGCTATTGAATTTCTGATGGATCCGACTTCCGGTTCCGGAATTACAGGGTGGTGAGCACGATCACGCAGAAAATGTCGATTTTAATAAATTCTGCAATGAATGTACAAAGGTGATAATTTTTCCAAAATATGACCACAACTGCTTCGATTTGTAGTATTAGGTCACTAACATCCATTCAAAGTCTTTTTGGCCCCATTGGCCACCATCATCGGTTCTGGAAGCCCCGGCGGAAGTATCCAAATTCAGAATAACAGTCACATCGGTTTCTCGGTGATGGCTAGACCGATTCAACCAAACATAGTCTCAAATGAAAGGTGTTGCGCCTTCGTAAATGGTTATTTAATTTCATCCCGATCTGACTTCCGGTTCCGGAGTTACAGGTTGTGGCGTGCGATCACATAGCAAATTGCGATTCAAACCGATACTCCGATGAAAGCAAAAAAGGTAAAAATTTCGCTAAAATGTCTCTCAAACAACTTAAATTTGCTGTTCTAGGTCACCGACGGCCAACCAAACTTTCGTTGACTACATTGACCACCATAGACGGTTCCGGAAGTGCCCGGGAAAAGCGGCCATCTTTCAAAATTGACGTACTCACATCAGTTTCCCGGAAATGGTTGGGCAGATTTTCACAAACACTGTCCCAAATGATAGCTATAGTATCCCCACAGATGTCTATAAAATTTCGTACGGATCGCTTGGATGCGTCCGGAAATATAGACTAATCCATCCGGTCACATATGAAATTCCCATATAAGCCGGAACTAAATTTTTTTTCAAAGGGGGGACCGCATGAAATTTCAGAAATCAAATTCGTTTTTGATGCCAAACATCTTTAAAATGCATGAAACGTCGAGATTTTATGTTATCTCGAAAAATTTTTTTTTATGAAAATCGACTTTTTGGGACTGCCGATTTCGCACCTTTTTGCCTTTCTCATATAAAGAAAGGCTATGCAATCACTGTAAAAATCGACTTTTTAACCGAGGCCCGGAGGGCCGAGTGTCATACACCATTCGATTCAGTTCGTCGAGATCGGCAAATGTCTGTGTGTGTGTGTGTGTGTGTATGTATGTGTGTGTGTGTGTATGTGTGTGTGTGTGTGTGTGTGTGTGTCATTTAAACTCACACAATTTTCTCAGAGATGGCTGAACCGATTTTCACAAACTTAATTTCATCTGAAAGGTATAACGCTCCCATAAGCTGCTATTGAATTTTTAGTTGATCCGACTTCCGGTTCCGGAGTTACGGGTTGAAGAGTGCGGTCACACAGCAAATTCCCATATAAACTGGAACCACCATGATGTTCAAATGATGTAAAACATATTAAAATTGATGTAACATTACTCTAGTTTGCGGGTCTGGATCACTAATGATCAATCAAAGCAGCTTTGACCACATTGGCCACCTATGACGGTTCATGACGCCCCCGGGGAACCCGCCATGTTCCTAAGCTAATATCACACCCATTCGCCAACGAATTCTTTACCGATTTTTACAAACTTGATTTCAAATGAAAGATACAGTAATACCGTAGACTGCTGCTGAATTTCATTCGGTTCTGACTCTTGCTTCCGGAGTTACAGGGGTGTTAGTAAGGATACACTGGAATTTCCCATATAAATCGGTACAATCGTAATACCTCAGAGGCTTAAAACTATTGAAATGGTCACCAAATTACTTCTAATCGCAGATCTAGATCACTGATTGCCAATCAAACATTCTTTGAATATATTGTCCACTATCGACGATTCCGGAAGTCCGGAATTCCGGGCATATTCCACAATTAAAGTCATATCGGTTCTTCGGTGATGACTGAACCGATTTTCTCAAACCAAGTCTCAAATGGAAGGCGAAATATGCAGTTCAATATTGCGTCGCCGCCCTTCCCCCCCCCCCCCCCGACGCCTTGCCCTTACATCTCCCTCCTTCATCACTCCCCTCCCCTTGGATCTCCCTCACGCCCGCATTTCCTTCATCCACCCCGTATACCGAAATAAGATGAAGGATTTCTGACGCATCCTCCACTCCCACTCTACTAACCCCCCATTCGCTCCACTTTCAAACCCATTCCACCAACATTTCAAAATATAATCACATGAAGATAACATTGAACTCATGCTGATTAAGCTAATTAAATATTATTCTTTTGCCTTTCTCATATAGAAAGGTTACGCAATTGCTCCAAAAACCGACTTTCTAACCGAGACCCGGAGGGCCGAGTCTCATATAACATTCGACTCAGTTCGCCGAGATCGCAAAATATCTGTGTGTATGTATGTGTGTATGTATGTATGTATGTATGTATGTATGTATGTATGTATGTATGTGTGTGTGTATGTGCGGATTTGTTAACAAAATGTCCACATCGGTTTCTCGGAGATGGCTGAACCGATTTTTACAAACTTCAAAAGAAACGTATAATATATAATATAGGTTGCTATTGAATTTCATTTTCAACCGACATCTTGTTCCGGATTACGAGTTGAAGAGTATGATTACAAAACAAAATTTGTTGATTTGTCCACATCGATTTCTCGGAATTTTTTGAACCGATTTTGACAAACTTGATTTTAAATGAAAGGTCCATCAGCTGCTGATGAATTTTGTGTGGATCCAAGTTCTGGTTCCTGAATTACAGGGTGATACGTACGATCACGCAGCAAATCCCGATTCTAACGAATTCTGCGATGAATGCAAAAAGGTGATTTTTTTTCCAAAATGTAAACACAACTGTTGAATTTGTAGATCTAGGTCACCAACAGTCATTCAAAGTCTTTTTGGCCACACTGGCCACCATCGACGGATCCGGAAGTATCCAAATTCAGCAAAACTGTTATATTGGTTTCTCGAAAATGTCTAGAACGATTTGATCAACTTAGTCTCAAATGAAAGGTGTTGCGTTGTCGGAAACTGATATTAAATTCCATCTCCATCCGACTTCCAGCTCCGGAGTTACGGGTTGTGGAGTGCGATCACATAGAAAACTCCGATTCAAACCGATACCGCGATGAATGCAAAAAGGTGCTCTTATATATACTTACCAAGTGTAATAAGATTGAAAGACATTTCCATAATGTTATATTGTATGAACCAGCTATTAAATCATAGTTTGGAGAAATGAGAAAGGCACAATTGCACCTCTAGGTGGATTAAAACAGGTTTTTTGAAAACTGTGAATAGTGTCGCACACTTCCAGTCTACTGGAAACGTTCGCTGTTGAAGCGGCATATTGAAAAGCTGCGCGAGTGGTGCAACCAAGATGTCCGAGCATTTTTTTCAATACAGCACCAGGCATAATACTCGGACTTGGATCGTAGGACGCTTTTGTCTTCTAGATATGCCAATGAGCCATTTTGTTGTCGATGGCGAAAACATCCATACTGATAATAGGTTTGTTCCAATACCAGGAGAAACTGGAAGTACTCCGGAGCAAACAGGGAGAAAAACGCTCCTGTATTATCTTCTTCCCTTTTCTTCTTTTTGTAGCAAACCGGAGTGAAAAGGAGCAAGAATTTTTTGCTCCGAAGCAACAGGGAGTAACTTCCGTGTACTGGAACAAATCTAATGTCAGCCGGGACGTCTCGAACAGTGATGCCGAATCTTGTGAGAAACCGTTCGAAAAGTACCGTGCAAAACAGCTGCACTTAACTTCAGCAGAGGAAGCTGCTTCGTTGTCGAGAAACATTTCAGATTGGAGACCAGTTTCCTTCCTGTTAAATAAAATAAAAAATAAACGACCAGAATCCCTTGGGATTCCGACGTACGTTCTGTTGTATTTGATTTACGTAAGCATTATAGAGAAACTTGTTATAACTGCGGTAATCGTTACTGCGAGAGAAAAAATCGCTTGCGAAGTGCTTCGTTTTAGTTCGCGGAGAATTCCATTAAACCGTGGTGGTTTACTGGCAGGTTGATATTTTGGCAATGAAGCTGCAACACATTCCTGAAGTAAACAGTTTTAGTGAGCTACAGCAGCGTCGACATTCTCAAAATATTGCAACTCGTTCCAGTTGATTCGCATTAGAAAGCGACGAAGAGCGAGTCTTGCGAAATTTCCAAAGCAGGATGGTGATTGTCAAAGGGTATTTAAATGTCGGGCGCCTCAACAGAGCATTCACGTACCGCACTTTCACTCTCGAAAACTAGGTTAAAAAAAGCGTGATTGATGATTGGAAATTAAACCAACCAGTTTCAGGAGACGACTCGAAACTAACGGGTCGGGAATGCAAAGTCCTGACCAGATGAAGTCCAAATGCACCCAGGCTGGTTGAAATTTCCGAACAGGAACAATTCGTCACTCGAATCTGCGATGGAACAGACGTATTTCACATATTAGATAAGGCTGCACAAAAGTCCTGTTGCTTTTCCGGATATATGTAAGCAGCTCCAACGAAACAGTTTCTAGATGATCTGCTAAGTTTCACCCAGACACTCTCAATGAAAGAGAAACAGACACAAGAGACCCGCCATCACGCGTAAATCTAAGCAATAAAAAACAATGAAACTACTCAAAGCTTCGTGATCGTTGTGTCCTGCTCAAAAGTAGTACATTCTTTCACTTCTGTAATACATCAACCATCCATAATAATGATTCAACACATCCGTTCGGTTATGATCTAACGTTTCCGTTAGGTAGTACAATCGAGAAATCATTTACTATAATCTGCGAGATCAGCTTAATCGGAGAAGTGGCTCTGCTACATTATTGACAGATTTATTGTCCACGATCATCACTTATACCTAAAGCTAGAGATCTTTAACATACAAGATCATCCGAGCTCGGAACACATCACACCGTACTGCATTGCTTCAGACTGACCCACTTTTGATGGTGCAATCCTATGCCATTTCAATCACCGGTTAAACTGATCCACAGGACCTCGCTAAAAAAAATATTTATATTACTTGTTTGGATTAAGCTTCGAATAAATATACATGCTAGTTCAATAAGCCATCTATTTCGATATGCAGTTGTGATTCGCATGCTATTTTTTGGCCACATGACGCCATACAAGCATCGAATAATTGATGTCAACTATACAGTTAATTTGATCATCATTTTCGCTTCAATCCTGTTGTTCAGTCCGGTGTCCCTGTCCTGACTGCACGAAATTAAAAATTGTCAGTCTCCGGTATTATCAAGAAACAATCTTCACAAATATCCGGGAAAATTATTATTATAAAAGCTTTGTTTATTTTTAGCTTGATTTTTTTCCATAGATACCTTCAGATTGTTTTTACTCCTTAGATACCTCTCGTCGACAGGAAAATGAGTACCTGTATTTATGATGTCACAAAAACGTCATGGTTGGACTTGACATTTCGAGGGACCGTGAGTTACTTATTGGCGAATCCATAATGAACCAAAAAATAAACGTTAGAGGCAAGGCCCTGGTCTATCCTTATAACATTGGACGTGTTGCCATACAAAGCCGGGGCATACGTTGCCAAAATGCTGTTTTTCTCTCCGTAGTTCTCTTTCGAGAGTTTTCCATCTTTGGTTAAACCACAGAGAACAGACGTCCATCTTCAACATTCAACTTGTGTAAAATCTCTAACGGTTTCGAAGGTAGTTTGGATATCAAAACCAGGTGTGCTACTGTCGTCATGTTTTTTGTGGCTGAGTGCGACAGAATCGACAGCGGTTATTCCTCTACCCAGTCAAACTAGTCCGGAACCGATTCGGACTTCCAGCATGAATTCCAGCTCAAATGCGTCAACCGATAGAGTCGGAATCGGTTGTTTTCTTTGAGCTAGATTCCATGCTGAATCCATCCAGAATTTCGAACCGGTTCCGGAATCGATTTGACGGATAGTTGGGATAGGTTAGTGTGGCGGCGCTAGTGTTTTTCGTATATTATATATGTATATTCAAATGTTTACACACCTTTTTTAAATATTTTTGTTCGATCATGGATGTCTGTTCTCTGTGGTTAAACCTTAGTGGGCAGAAACTAAAAGACTACTTACGCCCAATTGGGTCATTAAATGAGAAAAAAAATCTTTTTTTATTACATACATCGATAAAGCAGATTTTCGTGATTGCAACAATGTTTTTTTCCAACTCAGGAAACGTGAAAATAAAATTTAAATTTAAAATAAAGAAATATGTTGACAGTCTAGATTTGACACTATCAGAAGCATTTCACATATCGAATTTTACGACAAATGATGCCCTGTCAGAAAAAATGAATACATGTTTTCCTGGTTTTCCCGCAGGGTTATCTTTACTTGACATAAACACCATCCAATGCATACAAGCTCATTGAAAATAACTCAAAAGTGAGTGGCCAGCCACTCAATTCCATAAAAAGTGCACAGGGTCAAAAATTGAGTTTTCCTCACTTACTCAGTTTTGAGTTCGGGTACAAAATTTCAATTTTGAGTACTTTTTACGCAAAGACAAAACTTGAAATTTAACCGATCTGTATTTTTAATAATACTAACAAACGCATTAATCTGTATATAAAATTCCACTTACCTGTATCTCTAGTTGTTAATACGATGCTTATAAATTTATTCCGAGGTCCTTTCTCCTTTTTCCTGTAAATAGGATCTCGTGCTACTGAATATGCAAAATAATAAAGTATGTTATTTTAAAAAAGAAACCACACTTCCGAAAACTTACCTTTTAGTTTTCCGAATGTCTCCTCGTTGATTCTTTTGCTGTTGAATCAACAAACTATTTTTAATTTTTTGTGTACGGGCTGTTCCACTTCGTGCACCAGTAAGTATTTTTTTCACTCAAATAGTTGATAATTTCATGGTTACTCCAGAGTTCAGTCAATTCTACTCAAATCGATACTCATTTTTTAACAGTTTGCCCCGGTTTTTGAAATTGAGTAGTGGAAACTCAAATTTTGAGTAGTTTTGAATGAGCGTGTATAGTTATTTTTCATTTTGGGTGTTGTCTTGATAGGCCAGATGTAAACAACTGCAGTTTTCCTATGTATGGTTGCCTAGTTTACATAAGAATCATTTTAAAAAAAACAAAAAAAAATCGTTTTTGCGTATCACAACGATTTTTTTTGTGAAATAATTTTATATTATGTATATTGGACCTAAAATTTATCGAATGGAATGGAAAACTATATATAGCTTTATGACCCAATTTGCATTCCAGTCGCGATTTCGCCATTCAGCAAACGCCATTTGCGAGAGGGCTAAACTGTGAACATGATTTTCACAAGGGCGCGGTAAATGGGCTAAACTGACTCTGTCTTGCTGGGTAGGGCTGGGTAAATAGGCGAGCTTGACAGAATATTTTTTAATAATGGGCGCATAGAAATCCAATGCAAATGAAAGGGCGCGTGCATCTTTGCTTCAAATTTCATGAAAATATCGAAATATTCGAATGTTTATGTGCAGCAACCATCGAGTAGACGTGATCCCAGTAGATATTAATTATCATTTATATAATAGAATCGCCGTTTACAGAATTATTTTGTGAATAATAACCATTCGCCCCTGTTCTGTCAAAAAATGTTAGTTTAGCCTTTATATT
The DNA here is from genome assembly GCF_030247195.1 of Topomyia yanbarensis. Taxonomy (NCBI): domain Eukaryota; kingdom Metazoa; phylum Arthropoda; class Insecta; order Diptera; family Culicidae; genus Topomyia; species Topomyia yanbarensis. The sequence continues at coordinate 131,277,034 of NC_080671.1, forward strand.
CCATATGAGAAGAAGGACCTAAGTGGGAATCTCAAAGAAAATGAATGTTTCGCCGTTTTGTGTTCTTTAATTATAAATAGATCTAGAAACCATTTTAACTAATTCTCACCTCAATCTTGTAGTATTTTAGTCGCATAATGCTATAATAGCGAAAACGCAGTTTGTTTACATTTGTAATTTAAGCCCTAATGAAAAATCTATGATGATTTATTGTTTTTGAGCGTGTTGCCAGAGTCGCCAGACATGCGATCTATCATACACACAGAAATAAAATGTTGTTAAAAATAAGAGTTTTTCGCTCTTAGCAAAAGACAACCAACACATACTCTTAGTTTGAAAATAAATCTTTTATTTTAATTACTATTCTTCTATAGCTTAAAGGGCAAATTTTTATTTTGATTATTATTATTGATTATTTTAAAAGTTTTACTTTCAACTCAAAGGCAGGCGTTGATTGTTTTTTTGTTAAGAGCGTAACACTTTTACCACAGACTAACAGACATAACACTATGAGGAAATTCCTTCAAAAAATATCGATCCGCCAATTTTACTAGAACACTAGCTACACCTTTTCGTCATGGTCCCAACCACTCATTTGCAAAAGGGCTATCCCTCAGGCTCGGGAACAATTTTTCACTAGTGGTCTATTCCCCGCTAGGGGCAGATCACTTGTGATGCATTTTAAAATATCACCGAAATTAAATAAATTTCTTTCCAACAAAATAGAAATTCATAATGTATTTTGCGTTGCGTGTAAGACGTCAAAACCCTACAAAAACTAGCTCTACATGCAACAAAACCACGAACAAAGTGGATCAGCGTATGACGTTTATTAAACAAACTTTTCTGTGCAAAGTTGATTCAAAAATGTAAATTAAATGCATTTTTTCTAATTTGATGCAAATTTGTTATACATTCTTAGAGTTATCTGCTCCTAGATCATAGATAGATTTATAGATTTATAGACTCCCAAACGGCTTAACCGATTGCCGTAAAAATTTGTACATAGTAGGCGTTTGTTATAGAACGTGTTTGTGTGCTATTGGTTGGGGATTATCTGCCCGCCAGATGGCGCCTCGGAACAAATTGTGTTTTCTCCTATTTCGATGAAAGTCGCAGCAACGCGCGATGTGTATTAGCTAGTTATCTATAGGTTTGTTCCAGTACATGGAAGTTACTCCCTGTTGCTCCGGAGCAAAAAATTTTTGCTCCTTTTCACTCCGGTTTGCCACCAGAAGAAGAAAAAAGAGAAGATGATACTACAGGAACGATTTTCTCCCTGTTTGCTCCGGAGTACTTCCAGTTTCTCCTGGTACCGGAACAAACCTTATATTATCTACTTACCAAAGTTGTTGAAACCGAAAACATTTGAGGAAGCAGACGAACGGAACGCTATGGTGAAAAATGCGAATAAAAATAATAACAAATCCAATGCACTAGAAAACGAAGAGTATCATTTTTAGGTAAAATTCAAGGAAGTACTGAAAACAAAAATGTTGATGTTACTGTAAAAATGGTTGTTAACAACAATAACTGTTGTAATTGCAATGTTCCCACCAAATACAAATTAAATACGCCAAGGTCTCATACGAACTAGCCTCCTTTTTATGGCTCACCAAAAATGCAATTTTACTACCCTATTCATCTGGTTGGTCTTGACAGGTCAAATAAATCGTAAATAAGTATAACTGGCAACGTTACCTGATCAGAGTGCACGGTTAAATAAAACAACCTGCAGAATAAGTTCTTTTAACTTACTTTTGAGTTGTGCGTCGCTTTCGCACTTAGTGTTGTCAAAAACAGAACGAGAGATTCGACTCAGTCGAGGTCTTCCGTGGAGGAAGGTACTTTGAGTTGTTTGGAATATACTCAAAATTAGGTTTGGAATTCAACTTAAATTTGAGTATAAAAAACCTATCAATGAGTTGTAATTTTTGCCGTGGTTAAATGGAAACTACCTTCAACACGGTTTACCTAATTTTAAGTTCCCCCACGATACCACGAGATTGAGTCAAAGAAACTTAATTTTAGGTAGTTTTTCGTTTCCGTGTGTGCCATTTAGTGAAAAATCACCCGAGCATTCCGTATTAACATATTTGCATTTGTTTCTACTATCAATTCCGTTGTTCCGTTCTGTTCGGGAAGCCTCTTATTCCATTTTATATAAGAGTTTCCCTTCTTTTAAACATGAGTAACATCTGTTGTTCTTTTGAGTTTATTTTTTTGAAATAAATATGATTCACGCTACTGAGCCAGTATAAATGTTTTTCTATGCACTGGTATTTGGAGGATATATCGAAAATACAGTTGATGAGTAATAGCAATATTGTCGCATAGATTGGACCTTGCTGATGCCACTCAAAATTAATATTTCTGACGAATATCACGATAATAGTAGAAAACTAGTCGATAAGTTTGTAATGTTCAGACTTGGCATCTACCAGTTGTATAAAGTGAGGGACTAGACAATCGATCAATGGATATGTAATGTTAATCATGTGTTTAAATATAAATAGTGCTTTATTTGTATCATACAAGTTATTTAGTATGTATGTTTATAAAGTTAACACTTCGTATGTAAAAATAATTACATGCATTTCTTTTTATTTCAATCTCAATACCCCCCACGAGTTTCTTCCTGAATCCGCCATATTTGCTTACATTGCTCGTTTTGGGTTTTCGGAAAATAATGGCAACCCTGTCTCTGACACTGATCAAAGAGAATAGTGAAAGAGACGAAGAGTGAAAATCAGTCAAAACGGCAACACTCCCTTTATGATGATTTCAACACTAGAATTTTGGCAACCGCTTCTACAGTCAGCACTTTAAATGACTCCTATTATATTTTGAAAACAAACCGTATGTCGATCGATGGATTTGTTTATCAAACGATGTGCATTTCGAAACAAAGAGATGAAATAATTCTAAAGCTTATTTTTACTCATACATATACTCTAGAATGCACCTTACAATCACGATTGAACTAAATTCTGACGAAAATTCAAATTTCTTTTTTGATAGAAGTACAATACTTATCTCCTCCAACTCACGCATGAGTAATGTTTATTTACATTGCACGATTGGTCTGCTAAATAAGGTATCTTTGGCTTCACACTATTCGTCTCTTTCCCTATTCTCTTTGACACTGATGAATTAGAGCACTCTAGTTAGAGTGTGGCCAAGATGCCATGACGTATCCAAACGAACATGGAATTTGACGTATACACAATAGAAATACGTCAAATTTCATGTTCGTTTGGATACATCATGGCCTCTTGGCCACACTCTAACTAGAGTGCTCTATGATGAATATCTTGACTGTTCTGTTGTCGTAACTCTTCTTACATACGCTCTGATTGGCAAAGTTCACCTTTCTGTTCTATAATCTTGAGTAATGCCGTTTGAAAAGTGCAGTGCCATTGTACGCAAAATTGAAATCATGGCAGAAAAGAATCGTAAAAATACAAAATCGACCGTTAACCGAACCATGAAACAAGTGGACGGGACATCAAAATCGAAAAAAAAGGTATGGTTTGATCCTTATTTGCAGTTAGTCGATGCTGCAGCGGCACAGGCTGATGCGGCTGCAAAACTTGCGGAAAAAACACCAGCGGATAATATGTACGCGAGAGAACTATTTATGAGCAAAACGAACATACGGGATGTTGCACGAGAGGTGGTTGTTTCGACGTTGAAAAAATCCTACGATTCGAATACGCTGGAAAAAATCATTAGGAAACATCGTGAGACTCTATATAGAGGCTTTGCTGATAATCCAAAGTACAGAATTCGGGATCCATTGCACCTGGTGCGATTTGAAAGTCCCTATTATGAATACAGATTTTTTCTGGCTCTTAATAAACCTTTGAGAAGTGAAGAGGAGTATTACGACTATCGGACAACACTACAGGATGCGGGTGTAACAGAATGCTGGGTCAACATGAGGAAGAAAAATTATTTGCTCAGACTTCAGGATGCTGTAGTGGAGACGGTAGGTAGCTAGCAACTGTTCTGTAACAATATTGAGTGCAATTTTAAATTTGTTTTAGATCAAAGCCAAATGCGGCAAAAATTGGAGTGGAAAACTAGAAAAAATGTCCGTTTATTTGATGGATGCGTACAAAATGAACAAGAGAAAGGAAATATCACGATCTAAGCCGAAAAAGCAGTCCAACGGTAAAAGCTTCGCATCCACCGAAAACAATAAGTTACTGGATGCTATTTTGAATCATTCCAATTTCGGCCGAAGATGCAACGAGAATCAAATTAAAGTGATGTTCAGCAATGTTCAAAAAGATTTCGAGCAAATTAAAAGAATGAACAGTCTCGTATTTGATGACGATGATTTGAACAAACAATATCAACTTGGCGTATATCGAACCCAGTCGACTGCAAATCCAGCGGAAGTTCCTGCCGTTCTTGATCCTTCCCCTGTTGAAAACTCGAATAACAGTATTAGCACAGTGGAATCTTTCAGTTCAGAAATAGCACAGATGCAAGCGGAAATGGCAATGACGCAACCATCAGAACTACGACCACCGAGTGGATCGTACTTTGCCAACACTGAACAAATAATTACTGCTTTAGAACCTCACTCATCGGTCACTCCAATGGATAATATTCAGCCGGGTACTGTACAGACATCTGCAACATTGACAGAGAACTCATTGATTACACCAGGGCAACCCGAGATGTATGAGTCGTATGACTCCCTTACAAATACTCCTACTAAAAATACTTCACATGATACTAATCGTGAAATTTGCTACACCTTACAATATTTACGTAACTATACCAATGTTGAAGAAGTCGTATTAGAATTGATAAAACAAAACAGGAAAATAAAGCCGGACCAAAGAGCACAACTATTGGATAAATATGTTAACAAATATTATGATCGAATGAAACATATTTTTGCTGAAAATAAGTTTCCATCCGAAGTTCGGCTTTTAACCAAGAAAGAACGATATGATAGAAAGAGTAAAATTTCGGGAGCACTACAGAATCAGACTTCATCAAGAGGAAATCTTGTGAAACCAAATCGATCTAAGGATACCACAGGGAATGAATCTGTCGGCAGCGACCGCCAGAATCCAACCCGCATAACTCATGATACACCTGTTGTACTACCCCTTCGTATAAGTCCTAGAGTCATACATTACGATTCCACGGCAGACGAAGATGGTCCTGACTCACCCGTTTCACCACCGTATGAAGAAATAATTTCACAAAAACCCGACACTATGCCGATGCCGGATTCGGAAAACTTTATTCCTGGCGTTTGTTCAACACAGAACGAATTGATTCAGCAACCTACACCACCTAGTTCTCCCATGCAACAAGTTGCGGAAACGCTTGTAAATCGTGGAACACCACTGCACCAGGAACAGCAGAAAAATAACTTGCTACGATATCAACGTCAATCGGTTGATAGTTGTTCTGGTTCAGATTGCTCGAATGTTACAATACTGCCAAATAGAAATCCAACATCCCGCCATCAGTTAGTAAAACAAATCAAACTGGAAAAGGACACGTCAGGCTACACAGGGGATGTGGAATATCTAGGAATTGTTTCCAATGAAGTTGTGATCGATGATTCGCAAAGTGATTATTCTAGTCAGGCCGATGCTAACAAGTTGATTGACCGGCTGACAAAGCAGGACAGTTTGCTGTGCGGAGTTCCCGTGATATTACAACAAAAAGCTAATGGGCTGTTTTGGGAAAGCGAAGAACTCTCGCAGGCCTCTTCGAGTACAGGTGGCAGTGAAGCGGATGCTCAAGCGAAGTCGGTGGGGTTTCGAACTCCAACCTCGTCGACGAATCAAAGGCGGCTCAGTTAGAGCCACCCAAGCACCGTTCATCTCGTGCCATCGAGTCTCGAATTGCAATAAGTAATACACCAGTTTTTCCGATTGTACGTCAACCTTTTCACCTGGTTGCACCCATAACAATGAGTGCTTCAACGTCCTTGTTGCTTAATAATCCTCACCGTCAGTCTCGCTTTCTAGTGCGTCAAGAGATCGTTGTGGTAAATTTCTATCGGAATCCTTCCATATATCAACGACGTCACCATTTAGAGGTAACGCTAGGCTACAATCAGCACCGATTGCATCGACTTATTGTTACCGACCATGAAGTACGTAAACTGGCAAATCTAACTAACGGCGAGCGGGGTTGGCGAGCATTGACTAGAGTGTTGAATCGTATTGGGAAGTTCCGGTATAATATGTTTCGACCACCGACCCGGACGGAATTTCATCGGATGAGTATTAGTGAGAAGATATTGGTTATGTTTTTCAGCAATCTTCCTACCTGTCCAATAGGACGAGGATGGATGGCCGAGTTTCAGACTGTTGTTAATTATTTCGAAGGAGATGCGGTGCGTTTGGAGGAGTTTAACTATGCATTTCATTCAGCAGCAGCCACTACACCGGGAGGTAATGAAGTTGATTTGAGCGAGGGAATCAGCGATCATATAAAACATCAAATCCGACAAAGAAAAAGCTTTACTAATTGTTTACGTTGAATAAAAAAATGATTTATAGGTGAATAGAATTCCTTACTAGCTCGAATGATGACATCAAGTAAGAGAAACGAACAACTAGAGGAAAGTAAGGCAATATGAGGCCCCCAAGGTTGAAGGCTGGTATATCTGTAGCAAAACAAACAATTTACAAATTACCAGCAATTGGTCGAATGCAACATTTTCTTCACACTCAATTATCAACCATGCTGAAAAAATTGCAATGTATGTAATGAGCCACTCTTAGCTTATTATTTTACCTTGTAAACAATCCTGAAGGTCAAAATGATCAAATCGCATAAAAGTTATAAGCATAGTGTGGGGGCCAATGTACTACTAAAAATTTGTCGCATTACAAACACATAAAATCACTTTCAATGCCTTTGTCCGAATGAAATCGTCACAACCGTGTTAGATACCGACAGGCATCTCCAATGACCGACATCCCCTCAGGTTGAATGTTGGTCGATTTGAATATTTTTCCGAATGGCAAAAATTATACCGATAAGTCTTTTCGATACAAATTATATCCATCAATCGGCCCCTGGATGGTCAGATGACCGTATGTTATCTGTTGGCGATCTTCAACAGGTAACAATGTCTGCTCGCTGTGAGGTTTTTACGAGGAAGTATCTTGTCTACGTACCCGTCCGTGAAGTAGAGATTGATGGTTTAGTCTCCAGCATGGGTCATAATTGTGAAGATCTGCTGAAGTATAGGGTTGCGCTCAGCAAAAATTGAGAAGTATAAGAAAACAACTTATTTTCCATCAGCCTCATTTCGGGCAAGTTGTTCGTTTGAACTGGGTACGTCTACCCGTTTGCCTTTTTGTGCCGCTGGGCATGGACTGCTATTTGTGCAAACAATTGATCCATACAGCTACCCGCTGCACAGAGGAGTAACTGGGGTCGAATCCTGGCCAAAATTATTTTCTGCTGCTATTGCGGTTATTATTCCTTAATGTGAACTAAAAATAGACAAGAACTAGATTTTGGAACAATTTGGCATATATCCACCTACCAGTGCACAAGTCAATTTTGTATATCCTTTCGAATACTAGTAATTTCGAGGAGATCTTTGTGAATACATTTGTTTTTCTAGTTGCATAAACAAATGAACAGTGAAAAAGGGAGAGGGAAAGAGACGACTTTGTAGGTTTTCATAAGGATACATTTTTCCAAACATAGTATTCCGCCCTACAGCATTTCGGTATACCTTAAATTAGTAAAAATTTCAATGTTTTCAAATCGCTTGGAATTTGTGGATCGGATAAGTCCAGAAGAATTCTTATGTTTTTTGGACAACTGGAATCTTGTATTGTAATTCTGCTTCAAAAACTTTGCCGGATCTCGGCGTTTAATATAACTCCATATTAAATTTACAAAAGGGCGAATAATATTTGTAAACAAACTTTTATTTTGATGGTTTCTCTTAATTTACTATAATTTCAACGCAGAAAGCAATTGAAATTACTTCTACGAAGGGTAAAAATTTACATTAACGCATATTTTTCATGAAATTCCACTCTGCAGCAGACTAATGAGCGAAACAAGTTTGTTTACAAAAAACAGTTTCGCCTTTTTGACGAATTAATATTGAACTTTTTTTCATTCAAGTTTGGAATAAAATGTTTAAAAAACGTATTTTTGGAAGTTGGTGCAATACACAGTAACACCACTCTTTTCAGTTAATTTTAGGCTTAAGTTGTACAAATGGTTGTGTTCAATGACGTTTGTAATAATATTGTCATATTTAATACAGTCATCATCACTAGAAAGCGATATTGCTGGATATATAATGAAAATTATTAAAAAACCCTTTAAAATATCACTATTTTGCATCCATGCAAAAATTCTTTAACAATTTTTGACATACTCCTAATTTTATCACATTATTCAGTAGGTTTGTGTGATGTTAAGATTTACTAATGCATAGCATAGCATACAGCATATACGATTGCACAAATCGTGTGTGGCTGTACAATGATCAGCTAATATTTAACAAGATATGCACTATGATTCTGTCACGTTCGCCCGAATGACATTGGCCCGAAAGCCATTTACCCGAAGGACATTTGCCCGAATGTCACATAAACCCGAATGCCATTCGCCCGAATTCCATATACCCGAAAAACTTCAAAATGTCAATCGAAAAAATTTCATTTATTAAGATGAAGTACAAATTTTATTACATTTGATGCTATGAAGAAATTAACACTAAAGCTATACCAGTCAAATAGTTAATCCAATCACCTGGTTTGTATGATTTAACGGGTTTCCAGTTTTAGCTCCTTTCGTGAGTTCTTTTTAGACTTTTTAGCTGTTGGTACCGCTTGTAGTGTACGTAAAACATACGTACTAGGGTTTTTCTCTTCCAGCTGCAACTGCTTCAACACACCATAGAATTTCCACGGCCACCGTTCCATTTATTGTGCTAGTCTTCCACATTATTGGTGGTTCTAGGAATCTTTGTCGATACATTTTCGAAAACTGACCACGAAGCGGGGGGCAAAGAAGGGTTATCGAGAAACTTTTTGTTTTCCTTCCTACCAAAAATACAATTTTTACTAATGTAATCCAAAAAATCGTCGAGAGCCTTTGGACAACTTTTCCTCAATTCTTCGAGTGCCATTGGAATACCTTGGTGGGGCAAGAAAGCCAAAGAAAACATGTTGTTTGTAAATTAGTTGTATTCGGTGATCTTCCGAATATTTTGTCTGACGACCAAGTTGTTTTATTTTTCTGAAAAAAACTTTGGTTTAGATGGAAGAATCATCCGTGAATTAGGTGGAAGAATTATCCTGTCTCGAAATCCTATATTACGTAGAGAGCTATTTGGTATATAGATTCAAGAAATTGCTCTTGTTTTGAAAGAAGGAATCAACCCTTATGTTTGAGTATACCGGGCAGACGAGTGGATCAACAGTTTCTTTGCAAACTTATTTGGCATGCAGATCCAAGGATTTGTCATGTTTGAAAGAAGCAATCAACCCCTAATTGTGGGAAAAGAGCTGCTAGTGTTTAAAAGAAGGAATCAATCCCTAAGTGTGAATAAACCGGGCAAACGAGTGGATCACCGGTTTGATTGCGAGGGCTATTTGGTATACAAACTCAAAGAACTGCTCATATTTAAAGAAGGAATAAACCCCTATATTTCAGTAAACCAAGCATACCAATGGATCACAGGTTTACCGAGTAGGGACCTACGCTTCGGTTCCTCGACCTCGGTAATTGTGGCAAAGCCGCATCACACTAGCTTCGCCACATAACATTTATGAGCTACTATTTACTAACGGCGTTGTGCCAAATGGACTTCCACCATGCAAGATATAATTACTAATTTAATTGCTTCAATTCGTTAACGGAACATCTTAATATATATTTACCTCGATCGATGGTGTTTCCGAAAGATTTCTTATTATTTTGTCCGGTTTATCACAAGATTTCACCGCTCGAGCTGACAACTGCGTCCTATATGCATCAGTTTGCACCTGAAGAGCATTTGTGGCATTGGCAACAGAACCTCAGTGACGTCGGATAGTACACCTAAAAGCGATGTCGCACAGTGGTCAGTGTACGGTTGACTAATGTGGCTACGCCACATCGCTTTCTGGTGCACTGTCCGACTTCGCTGCCGCTCAGGCTTTAAACTAGCTATAGCCCCTATGTTTGAGTAAACCGGGCAAACAAGAGGATCGCAGGTTTGCTTATAACTCCGGCGACGGGTGGATCAACGCCTCGTTCAACGGAACCTCAGCGGCTTTGCGCCGCTTCGGATCCTTGGCCTCGGATATGCGGCCAAGCCGCATCACACTAGCTCCGCTGTATAAGCTCACTTGTTATTGTTTAGTTTATCAAACTTTGGTTAAAGATTTCACATTTCCCGCTCGGATTTGGTTTATTTAGGTTAAAATACATCCTTTTGGCAAAAAAACCGCATTAAAGTCGGACTTCTATCACTAAAGTCACTAAACTGGACAATTACCGATTTTATATTATGCTTGAGTGAATGTGGTATTCGGGTTAATGACATTCGGGCGAGTGGTCCATTCGGGTTGATGGCATTCGAATAAATGGTCCATTCGGGTTAATGACATTCGGGTAAATGGTCCATTTAATGGTTTTCGGGCGAACATCATTCGGGTAAATGACTTTCGGGCGAATGTCATTTGGGCGAATGTGATAGAACCATGCACTATACCGTGTCGCAAGAAAAAAACATTTTGGATTAACGCTTTTTCTTCATAGTGGAAAAGCATCTCTGGAAAAAATATGATTTGCGGTGTTACCTGCCATTCAAAAACTACCTATCCGATTTTTTTTCAAACTTCATACACACATTCTATGTTAAAAACAGTCTTCCCAAATGAACATCGAACACCATGTTCGCTCTAGTTCTGTGCTCATCCTACACCATCATTTCGTGTGCAAACTCGAACACGCTAATGCGTACCAAAACACGAGCACATGTTCGTCTGCACAACCGAACCCCATGTACGTACGCGGTGTTCGTACACACAGGTTCTTGATACTAGTTTTCTCTCTCTCACCCATCACCGCTAGCATTGACTCATTCTGTTTTGTATGTGCCTTTCTTATACACGCACACGGTGTACGTACACGGTGTTTAAAACTAAGTTTGCACATCGTTCGCTTGGGTTCGGTGTTCGATGCGAACCTGTACACAAAGGCAAAGCATGTTTGAGGTTGAATGCGTGCACGACATTTTGTACACGGGTGCAAACTTGTCAATGTTCATGGGAAGACTGGTTAAAAATACCTAACTCCTACGTTGAGTTTTCGAGATAACTTTTCATTTAAGGGGGTCATAAAAGGCGCAATTTTTCGTGAAAAATAGTAATTTTTATTTAAAATGAGTAAAAACCCCCCTTAATCGAACATTTACCTCAAAAACTCAACGTAGGTATTAGGTATTTTTAACTTAGAATGTGTATGCAAAGTTTGAAAGAAATTAAGTTAGGTAGTTTTGGAATGGCAGGTAACACCGCAAATTATGTTTTTCCATAGACGTTGTACAAAAAGCTTCGTCACCGAGTCGTTTGTCGACATTTTTGCATAGGAAAATTACGGCATGTTATTGAAATGATATACTATAATGTACAAAAGTTTTGTATATTCCTTTTTTGGACATGAGTCTTTGTTTTTTCCTTTCTTAGGGATTAATTTATGAACGTGTCCACTGGAAAACAGACAGAGAAAGAATGACCGTAACGGTGAGAATGAAGAAACGGTGGAAATTCACCTTTATTGGAAACACTGAGAAAAGATATGTCCTCAAGCAGGAATCGAACCTGCGATCTCCCAGTCTCTAGTTGGGTGCGTTAACCACTCCACCATCGAGGAACTGTGATGATACCATCACATGTTCCCAACAGTTTTTGTGATCACCGCTACAGCCTCCAATACCCAGTGAGCAAATTTTCCGACAGAGACCGCTCTGCTAGATTTCTGTAAGTCTTGGTTTGGCAGCTCTGTCAGATTTCAGCACGTATCCTGTCGGGTTAGTTGACCTAGGGCGAACTCGGTTTCGCTCGCGTTTTCTGGCAAATTTTGACAGGAACCGAGCTAAACCCTGGCATAACTCGGACATAAACTGTGCAAAGATCTTGGCAATTCCTACCTGGTAGAATTTATCGTGTAAAACATCTGACAAAGATGTGGCAGGAAGCGTGCAGAGATCTTGGCCGTACAAAGCAAGCAGAAAGTTAGCAAAAGTTGAGCAAAGCGAAATTGATGCGGGCAGAGTTTCTGCGAGCATTTTGCGCAATTTGTGCGAGAATTCTGGCAACGAATTCGCTCAAATGCAACAACCGTTTCTGACAGAAGCGGTTAAACCAACCGATGCTGCTCACTTTTATCCAGAATCGAGCCAGAAATGTACGGTCAAGCTCTGCACGCTTCCTGCCACATCTTTGTCAGATGTTTTGCACGATAAATTCTACCAGGTAGGAATTGCCAGGATCTTTGCACAGTTTATGTCCGAGTTACGCCAGGGTTTAGCTCAATTTCTGTCAAAAGATGCCAGAAAACGCGAGCGAAACAGAGTTCGCCCTAGGTCAACTAACCCGACAGGATACGCGTAGAAATCTGACACGGCTACCAAACCAAGACTTACAGAAATCTAGCAGAGCGGTCTCTGCCAGAAAATTTGCTCACTGGGTCACCTCTCCCTATCACCGATCGGGCCAAATCTCTCTCGTTATCTATTTCTAGGTCCAGTGGACTGCGCTCAAGGCTTGAGATATTTATTATCACTGTTTGCCCCCATTTCCTAACTCAGTCGCCAACAGACAGTTGGCAGTTAAAGAGCTATGGAGCTATTCCTTGACGTGAGTCTTTGTTTTTTTTCCTTTCTTAAGGATTTATTTATGAACGTGTCCACTGGAAAACAGACAGAGAAAGAATGACCGTAACGCTGAGAATGAAGAAACGGTGAAAATTCACCTTTATTGGAAACACTGAGAAAAGATATGTCCTCAAGCAGGAATCGAACCTGCGATCTCCCAGTCTCTAGTTGGGTGTGTTAACCACTCCGCCTTCGAGGAACTGTGATGATACCATTACATGTTCCCAACAGTTTTTGTGATCACCGCTGCAGCCTCCAATACCTCCTAATTGACCCAAACTTTTGATCAAATCGCTTTACGCAAAGCTCTAAAAAATCGCAAAAAAGTGTTTTTCCACGCTGAAACCCTTACCCCTCCTTAAAGCAGTAGACTGCTAATGATGCATCCTTGCACTGATTGTATCTTTCGACGGATAATTCATCTCCTGAGGTGAAAAATTTCATCACTGTTGTAGATTGAAATTGCATTAGTATCATCTCTAAAATTGATTTGTTAAGCATTTTGTTAGATGATTCGAAATGCGATACTTTTGCTTTATATTAAACATGGCTTACTTAATTATTAATTTAAATTTGAATGATTTCAACATTATTCGCTTCGAATGCGGTACCCCGTAGACTAATTGGGACGGCGGACTCACGAGTTTCCCGCGGCTCAAGAAGTTCTAACTGTAGTACTAGAGGGACTCTCGAAATGTCAAACGCGTTGATAATTTTGGTATTTTGTTTTCTGTGTTGTTTTGACATTAAAATGTTTTACTGCAATATGTCTGCACATATCTCTGTTATGTACATTAGAGTGGGACATGGTTATATGAAAAAAATAAAATTTGGCTCCGAGTACCTTTTTGAGTCCCATTTAGCTCCCAGAAGAACTCTACAAATTTTCAGCTCGATCGGTGAAACTATATTTTTGCGCCCGCGGTTTAAAGTTTACATGGGATTTCGTATGGGGAAATTGTCTTCTGCAAATTAATTCTTCCAAGAGTTGCCCCTTACCTCTTAAAAATAAATAGATGTCTGATTTTTATAGGAAATTTGTCCAGGAAACAAAGTCTAGAAGACTGCAAAACGTTTTGATGCTTGTGGAAAAAGTTATTAAACAAAAACCGATTGAAGTTTTGAAGATTGATGAAAATTTCACTTTTCATAGCATCACTGCTTCTGACAGTCTAATTATATACAAAAAGTTTCAACTTTCTCTTCTTATGTACAAAAGAAGCCTCAATTTATCCCTCCAAACCTTGCGATGTGGCCAAATAGTGTAGATAAACGATTTAGACACATTAAGGGTGGATTAAAACAAAATTGCGTATAATTGGACAACCAACAGCAGTGGTGCTAGAAAAAAAAATGAATATTTTATCAATCGTCAGAGTATCAATCAGTTTCTGCTTAATAACTTTTTTCTCAAGCGTCAGATCGTTTTGTAGTTTTCGAGACTTTGTTTCTTTGTTAAATTTCCTTTAAAAGTCATTTAACGATTTATTTTTAGGAAGTAATGGGCGACTCCTGGAGGAATTATTTTGTAAAAGTTAATTTTCCCATACAAAATCCCATGTAAACTTTAAACAGTGGGCGCGAAAATATAGTTTCACCAATCGAGCTAAGAATTTGCCCAGTTGTTCTAGGACCCAAATGGTACCTAAAAAGTTGCTCGGAGCTGGAATCTAATTTTTGTCCCACACAACAATTCAACATTAACTGGAATTATGTTCTATTGCTAAACAGTTTCATCAATAAGGAGCACCTAGCGACTCAACCAAATACCACGAAATTAAAAAAAAATGCTACCCCGTGTCTGCTTGAGTCAGTCGACGATTGCGTTCCAAATGAGCAACATCATGACTATAACGTCTATAAACGACAGTACAATAAGCGGTAGACGTTTTGGCGTTTCTGCAACCCGCACACAGTTAAACCGTGTGTAACTTGCACCTTGCTGTGTGCAAAGTTTATCGTGCGTTGCATACACGAAAATACGATAGGCTCGAGTCGTGTACACACAATCATTAGCAATATGAGTGGGAAGGGTAGGTTGCTAGGGTGGGTTTGGATTGAGTTCAACACTGCAGGATGCGACGTGTGTGTGCTGCTTGTGAACTTGTGAATGGGGATAAATTTATTTTTATGCTTGTGTGTACATTGTGTTGACAGATTTTTTGGACGATTTGTAGGTACGCATGGTAAGCAGCTTATTGTCACACACCTATCATTAATGTATTGAGAGTGCGAAATCTGCCGGATTAATCTTGTGAATGTCTTGTCGCTGTTTGTTTATAGTGATGGTTTTGTAGGACATATCTTCTATAGTGAACTACGATTCAAACTTCGCCAGCGACAGTAACGATTTACGGTAGACTTTCCATAAGTCATCCCCACGATAAAGTTGATTAACGCTGGACATTTTTTGTTCGCTGAGTTTTTCTTAAATATTCTAGTGAAATAATTTTCTGCTGTTTCGGATTATATTTTGCAATAGAATTCATGGGCACTAACGTACTCATAGTTTCGGATATAATGTTGCATACTAACAACTGAGCAAATGTTTTGTTATTATGCTCATAATAAAATGTTTAGAACTATCAGGCATGGCGTTTTGGGTTGGGAGAGAAGGTTCAATTAAGCAAAGTGATTAAAACATCATTATTCAGTAGTACTTCACTTTTAGAAATTTTGCGGTGAATCTAACTGAAGTAAAAGATGATGGAATAATTTTTTATCGAATATTCAAAGATTTAAGTTGAGTATGTTTGTCTGTTTGTTGGTAACTGTGTTTTTATAATCGCCTCAGCACAGGGGTTGCCGCAGTGAACCGATCGGTTACGGATTACAGTAGTCGATTGATTTCCATTATACTAGGCGCTTTTTGGAGGTAAGAAGTTTCTTCTTTATACACTGCTAAATGCTAAATGAACACGAATAAAAATAAAATTCAATTTTTCAATGCAGCTAGTATTGTGAATTCTTGACAGAGGGTCGATATTTGAGGTACAATTATTTTCAGCAATTGTGAAAAACATGCAAATAGAATCTGGCAACGATGGATGCTTGTTTTGTTTGGAATTACGACAGGGCCTGGTAGATAAAATTAAGAAGAGTAAGATACCTGTTGTCGTCTCTTCTCTTAGGTGATGATAAAAGTGAGAAGGAGAAAACTGGTGCCACGAACCTGTGTGTATGAGATTTGTACGCACACCGTGTACGTACATGGAGTTCGGTTGTGCAGGGGAACATGTGCACGTGTTTTGGTATGAAATAGCGTGTTCGAGTTCGTACACAAAATGTGGGTTCAATACGATGTTCATTTGGGAAGACTGATTGGTAGCAACCAACTCTGTTGTATTTCCCCAGTAGAAAACTTTATGACTACGTCAATTGTCACGTTTTACCTATCAGCATCAGTAGATGCTCAACTTCGCTAAAGGTTGGCCGGGTAGGAAAGCCATTGAAATCGATCACGGCTGTGTTAATGTGCCATAGTCACAGGTTTTTGCTTCTGGAATTAATCCATTAACTTTAGACGCACTGTATACTAGAAAATAAGATTCCGATCAACAGAAACAGCAATAGATTCAACATAGTTTGACTTGAACAGTTGAATGTATACAATCAAGATTCAAATAAGCAGGTTTCGAAGGGCCCTGATTACAAAGTAAAGAAAGTAACAGAATTATTGAAACTCAAAGTGGCATGGACTTCTCTCAATTGATTTCTCCTGCTTAACTTTTATTAATAAGTTTTCATCATTTGTTCGTTTATTTCTCTTTTGTTCTTTTTTCACGCTTTTCTCTGTTTTCCAGTACACTCGGCGTGAGTTTTACTTATTTAAATATTTCCATCTGTTAATGTGCACAGGCGTTGCTGCACTATTCTCATATTTAAACACCAATCTTATGTTATTGGTTGTTGTGTTGGCTTGATTTGTTAGTGTACGGTGTGGGTTATACTTCCAATCTTGTCCACTTAGCACGTTTCATTAGCCATTTACATAAACGGTTACGGTAAGCTACTAGTACCATCGATATTTGGTTTTTATTGGTTTACACAGGTTTTCGCTTGCTTTGCTTGTATGCATCATATACAACATTCAATGTTATTGGTTTTACTGGGTTGCAGCTGTTTATTGTTTATATTTTGCTGTGAACATCGTTTTTTTGTTAAAGTTTTCCCCATGGCTACGCGGTAAATACATTCACAGTTATGGAAAAGCATGCGGATAGTACTTTTCTCTCCGCATTTTAATCCCTCTTTCTATTGTTTCTGTGTAGGTATTCTTAGTGTAATTTGTTTGTTTGTTCGTCTCTTTTATGTGTTTTGACGTGTCATGTTTTCGATATATCATTCTTTTCCTTTCTTTCCTTGTTATAACAATTGATAGAAAACAGGTTAACATATATTGAATCAAACTATAGCAGTGGCTGCATATATTTAAATAATTTTAGATTTTTTTTTCTGGAAGCAATACTCTATGTACATGACCTTTTTAAAATCTCTTGGTAATATAGTTTCTGTATCACTGGATTTTTCTCTCATATGCTTGAATTCGATAAATGATATATTCTGTTTTTCTCTGTTTGGCTTAATAAATATATATTTAGTGTTTTATGGCGTCTCTTCGACATTTTATTATCTCGTTCCGCAGTGTTGCATAATAATCAATGCATAGTTTTGTTTATTTTGTTCTTCTTTTCTATAGACTCCATCAAAATAGAGATAAACGTAAGTATATAATCGCAATCATATCTAGTATTTCTACAATTTTACGAATAGTAGTTTCTGCGCTGTGTAATAAAAGTTGCTTTGATTACAGGTTGACAATGCTGTGTATTTGTTTCGTACGGTTTGCGTGTTTCGTTCATAAATGTAGCCTAAAACATCGACAACAATTAGTAGTTTGAATATGGGAAAGTATTAAGTAACACAATGCCAAAACAACGACAAAAAGCTTTGGCTGATATTTGGGTGGTAAATATTTAAACTCAAATCGTTTTATTTGTAATAATTGCGGTGCTCCGCTTTTCAACGTTTTCTCCATTCTGGTTCTGTCTGATCTGTACTGTTGTAGCTTTTGGAAGTTTTTGTTTTGTCAAATTTCAGGATTGGGTTTGAGAGCATTCCGTTGTGGGAGAAAGGTAAAGTTACAAAACAATGAGCAAATTTTGCACGAATGTATCCGACGGAGTATTCGTTGACTTTCTTTTATTGTAGTTCTAATGCACGAAGATCATCACCGAACATAGGATCGAGGATTGAGATTAGGTGTTAGATGACAAATTGAAACGGGACTAACGGATAGATTTGTTTTCTTGCTGTCTCTAACATTTCTTATATTTTTATCTTTCTTTTCCAATATGGCTGATAAATTATCAATCAGGCTCACATGTTTCATCGACTGCAGTTGACGTTACGATTTTCGCTGTCTGCGTCTCGTTCCAGGTGATGACCAGAAACTACACTCTTTAGGATACGTATATAGTACCCCTATCTCAGATAAACCTACAGATAACGGACATTTAGGTACCGAGCACTGCAATTATTGGCACAATCTACAAACTTGTCAAACAAATGGTTTTTGGAATAACCGTGCCCAGTGATTTCGAAAAACTTCGCACACTTTAAAAAAAACAATATAGCATGCTGATCAGGGCTTTAACCGGCCACTGCAAACTCAATTATCACATGGGTACTATTAAGCGCGCTGAGTTGTTTTCGTGTGATCTTTGTAAATCCGACTACGGAACTATCCAGCAGCAACACAGTTGCGATTTCACGTTTTCGACTGCCCTTGCATAGACGAAACTCGTCACTGTCCGAGTAACAATTAAGGTTTCATGGCAGTTTGTACATTTCAAGAAAAACGATTTCTAAAATTTGAGATTGAATATCTTGAAACTTGTAAATAGTAGAAACAATTCAGAGAAAACAATTGATACATCTATCTGTTTTGTATAAATCTTTCCAATATTACGAAGAAGATCGGTTGACTATATTGAAATTTGAAAGTTTTTGCTAAATATGTAAACAAAAGTCACCCTCACATGTGGCATAAGTGTGTATTGATGACAAGATTCGTATGACGTGTCATAATTGTGCGTGAAAATTTTTCTATACAAAAAAGCATCAAATATTGACATTTTTTCATATCTTCGGCTTTATTTGGTCTACAAACAATCCGTAAGAAGCATTTAAAAAGACAATGGTCAGGGAATCTAGAAAAAATGTTGGTTACAGTGTTTCCAAATATGCAATTTTTTCAGTTTAAAAGTGAAACTGCATTTTTTCGCAATACTTGTATTTTTATTTGAAAATTATTATTGTGTTCCGCAAACATTTTTATGTAGAAAGACATCGTAAACTACAACATAACTAAAGCCAATTCCAACATATAGTGATTTGTTTCTCGCTATGTCTTAGCAACCAAGCCGAATTTCAAAATTCTGAAAACGTCACTTTGTAGAGATTTTTTAGACAAGTAATGTGGCATAACTAACTCAGTATACACCAAAATGGCATTTATCGTAAGACAGCACGACGGCCACGAACTGTGTTAATCCAAGAGCTTTAGGTGTTCTCGCAGGCAATTTGAACTACTATACTACACTCTACAAAATGTTTTCAGCGAACGGATTATAACTGCTTTTATCTAGAGCACAATTGTATATGCTTTCAGTGACTGGGAATAGTCCTGCTCTCTTGATAAATTTCCACAGTATCCTATGCTTTCTAAAATGAGTTCGTTTTCGCCAGAATTCAGATGAAAAATTGAAACCGAACTGCCAGTGAATTTCATGCACACAGCTATCACTTCTGGCAGTTGGCAGAAATCTAGCAGCATTCCGGCAGTTCTCAAAATTTTCAGAATGGCTGCCAGAATTAGTCATGCAATGAGATGTATTCATTGGACAGACCATTCTCTCGCAAACAGAAGGTAAACCAATCCGTCGAACGTCTTTCGTTAATTCCATTCATTCGATGTTGGATCAATACGACAATATATTTTTGGACTTTGAATCCAGCCGAGAAAAGCCAAAGGAATAAACAAAAAAATCAGCTGATCAGAGACGGCTCAGGGGGGTGGCTTGCTCAGCTGTTTACCAACGACATGGCCTGCCATTCAATGAAACACGACGATGGAAAGTGTCCGTGTGATTTATTGCTAGTTACCCAGACATTGAGTTACCGCTCGATGCAGATAAGAATTTCTTTTTTTATTTTATCGCAAGTGACAACTAACAACAGCTGCGGCTGCAACAACCATACTGGGTTAGGAATAATAGGAATATCCTTGAGCTGAAATTTAAGGATATTCCTATTATTCCTAGCCTAGTATGGTGAAGAGCTATAGAGTTTTCTGGGAAGTTCTGAAAACCAAGTAGATTACATAGGGAAAATACAGCAGTATTTTTGCACCTGTGGATCCATCAACACTAGACGAGGTTAATAACGTTATATGTGAGCTGGAAACCGGTAAAGCTCTTGGGAAGGACGAGATCCCGGTTGAACTTCTCAAACACGGTAGTGAGCAGCTGCACCAAATAATCCACCGCATTATTCTAAGAATGATTAGCCTGCGGATGATCATAGACAAATTCCGGGAGTACAACTAGCAGACCTACCATCTGTTCATTGATTTTAAGGCGGCGTACAACTCCGTGAAAAGAAATGGCAGATTATGTTTTTTTCGGCGAAACTGATTAGATTGATACGACTGATGCGACTCTGAATGGTTCAAAATTAAGTATTCGGATTACAGTTGAGAGCTCAACCTCATTTGTGACCTTAGATGGACTGAAGCGAGGCTATGCACTTTCAAATTTGCTGTTCAATAGCGCTCATGAAGGAGCTATCAGGAGAGCTGACGTACAAAGAAACGGTCGCGGAATCATATTGTCGTATACTGAAGTAATTGGAATCGATCGTAGAGCAGTGGAAGAGGCCTTTGTGTCTTCTCAGAGGGAGACAGCGAGGATAGGCTTAATCATCAATTCAACCAAGATACCCAACAAACAACGAAAGCTGAACAAGCCTTTAATACAAGAGAATGAGCTGGACAAGAGCTGTTCAAGCAATTATTCAACTAAATTGTTTGTTGGGTAAAGTACATGGTCGCAAGTACTTCTAGTGGTGTCGGATCTGAGGTAGTGCTTGTTGGTGGCGTGTTTGAAGTGGTCGAAGAATTCGTTTATCTTCGTACACTTGTAACTTGCGGCAATGATGTTTCCAGTGAGGTAAAAAGCGTATTGCAGCTGTCAACAGGGAATCTCACGGGAAACATCGTTGTCGCAAGTCACAAGTGTACGGTCTACGTAACCAGTTTAATTCCCCTTTTACAAGACACTGATCCTCCCTGTCGCTCTTTACGGCCACCTAGTATGAACGTTGAGGGAGGCAGATAGGAGAGCATTCGGAGCGTTAACTACTCGGCGGGATGTGCGAAAATGGAGCGTGGCGCAGACGCATGAATCATGAGTTGTACCAAGTATACAAAACTGCGGATATTGTTAAACAGATAAAATACGACAGACTGCAATAGGTTGGTCATGTGATACGAATGTCGGAAGAAAGAATTGCGAAAACAATATTCGGCAGGGAGCCAGGAAGAGGAGGCCACGAACACGTTGGCTATACTCAGTGGAAGAGGACCTGCGATTCCTGAACGTGGGTGGGGGAGCTGGAAGGACACCGCCCAAGACCGACAAAGATGGAGCTCTACGATATGCCCGGCATTGCCGAGATGACGCTGTAGCCAACAAGGTACAAGGTAGGTATTTTGCAGTATCGACGACCGGTCTTTGGAATTTCTGTTCAAAAAAGGGTTGTAGACTATGGCTTTCACAAAGTCACGGAGAAAGTTTATAAACCTAAGTCGGTTTAAGGTGAAGATGTGTGGAAGCCAGGAATGCGCGCTTGTTGCTAAGCACCAGCTTGCTTGTTTACATTGCGAAAAATTGAAATTTGAAGTGAAAATATTTTCCTTCGGTCTTCGGTCGGTGACTTTCTGCACAGTGGCAGAAAATTTGAACTTTTTTTTAGTAAACGATTTAAGTTTCGCGGGTGTTTTTGCAGTGGTATAAGATTAAAGTGCATTTGAGAAAGTGAAATAAAAATGAGAAGGAGAAAAATAAGAGTGTTTTGAAAAAAACCCCTAGTGAAGAAGGGTGACATTTTCGCACAAAATAAGAACAACAGATGGCATTCCGTCAAAAACTCGGGTTGATTGTATAGGAAAATGTTCTAGCTTCCTCAGTTTCGTGGCACACCGGCAAGGATAGTTTGTTGAAAAAAGGATAGTTTGTTGAAAAAACTTACAACAGCTAGCGAGATAGTATTCCGCGAGTATTTTACGCGTTAGTATCGTGCTTGTATTCCACAGAAGGAAGTTGAAATTGATGGTGTTATCGCGGGATCAAGTCGCACTGTCTGGAATCTACTGAAGTATGCTGTTGGATTTTTTACAGGACACTTCAAGAAAATAAAGATACTCGAAGAACCGTTTGCTTTTCTTCACAATAAAAATCTACAAGAATGCACAACACTACTTCCAACAAGAGACTTTTTCATCCTATAGGGGCTTGGTGGTAGACTTATTTTTCGGACTTTATTTCACCGAAAGAGTAGCCTGTTTCTTCGCCCTGAACCATCTCAACTTCTATTCGTTGAGCTACATGCTAGACAAATTAGGAAATGCCGGGGAGAGGCTAACTGTGGAGGAAACTTTTGCCTACGAATGTTGAAAAAATGGGACGAAATACGTCAAGTTATTATGCGTAACTGTTGTAACGCTTTTCAACGACCCATGTGGCTGGTACTTGAGACAAAAGAAGAAAGATGTGATCTGGACTCTGTCTGGAACAGGAACAGTATAAAAATAAATGAACAACCTATACAGGCGTTATAATATAGATTATCACACCGGAAGCACGTGAATGTCTTCGTCAACAACCGATCATAACTCGTATCGCCCGATGCGCCATACCCGGTAATGACGAATTATTCTTAGAGTTAATTTTCAAAAGATAATTTTTTATATAACGTGCTAGTCTTAAGAGAATTTTATATAATGTTATGTAAAAAAAGTAACTCGGTGTAAAAAAGCTTCCGCAAATGCTGTGCCATTGCAGGAGACAATCCTAGTCATGATAGTCCTACGGTCTTCTTGTAGCCCAAAAAATATAAGAACTTCGTATAGAATTAGCCATATTTTGTATAGGGATTCTTCCTTCCTGGTAACCACCTCCTGTTTCATTTGTCAGTACAGTACCAATCTCCCACACACATACAAGGAATTGCTCGTCTGTGTCCGTAGTTGGCTTAGTAGCACAATTGGACCGATTTTCTCGTTTTGTATAAATATATCACCGGTCGCAAAAGATGCTTCGTTCGGGAAGTTTCATTTCCGGGTTTTGTATCAATTCTCGCTCGCTTGTGCTGTTAGGCTGAGACTCCGTCGATATTCGTAATCTCCCACTTTGTGATGTATGCCCTGCTTTTCGGTTTTTGTTTTTGCTAGGAAAAAATCTATATTTGTGTAAGTGTATAGTATACCTACTGTCCTAATTTCGCTGGACTTAATACTAATTCCGGTTCGGTCTTGGTAGTGGTCGCGGCTGATGATTGTAGCGATGAAGATGTCGTGGTGATCGTGTTGATAGCATGCGTGTGCAGATCGTACAGACCAGGACTGGTGGCCGGCGAGGAGCCTAGCATCGACGGAAACCCTGTCATCGGAGGGGGTGAGAGAAGGTTGCTGCTGCTGCTGGTGCTACTGTAATGAGTCAGTCCTGCAGTGGGTGATGGCGACAGGGGGGATACGTGAGACATGATCGCTGCCGCGCTAGGTAGATACGAAGTTGACGGCAAAGGTGATAGTGATCCGGGTATTTGCGTGTTTATGCTGGTAGCTATTACAGCTCCGAAGGCGGACGCGGACGAGGTTGATTGTGTTAATGGCGCTGCTTTCAGTGAACTGGTACCGGTGACCAGGGATGATGCTGTATTGGTGGTCATCGGCACCGTGAGGGTTGATTGTTGCTGTACTTTGGTTGGTGAGCTTACCGGCGTAGGGCCGATAATCATTAGCGAGGTTTCCATCAATAGGCCACCACCTGCAGTTCCGCTACTACCAGGAGACAACGATGACATCGATGATTCCGTTGTCACACCAGCATCTTTCGGTTTTTGCTGGTTTACCGAGGTTCGTTGCCTTCGGAGCTTGCTGTCTTTTCGCTGGTGGTGCGAATCGATGGAATGTGATTGTTCGTCTTCAACCGTAAGATCTATCACCTGAGTGTCGGACACTTTACCAGAAGGATCGTGCGGGCGGTGCTTGTGGCTGCGGGCATCATCGTCATCATCTTCCCCATCCGATATACTAACGATGTCTATCACACTGAGCGCCTCCTTGAGAGTCTCAAACTTCTTTAGCTCTAAAGGTGGCTCTGGAAAAGAAACTATCTGGTTATGTTTTCAAATTTATATAATTAAACACAAACCTTCTAATCTTTCAGGCTCCTTAATGATAGGAACAATGCGGTTGGATGAAACTTTTTGCTCGTTTTGAAGAAATAATGAGGTGGTTGCTATTTGCCGAAGTGCTTCCACGCCCTCGTACGTCTTGGTTTTCACAATCGACTTGGGGTAGATTTGTGGCTGTTTTGTCTGCAGGATGAAAATAGGTCAACTTTTATCTTGGCACAGGTGCTGGCACTCCTTACCGGTATGTGAGGTCCGCGTGCTATCGATACTCGTTTGCTGTCACCGCGTAACAGGGAAGTCCGATGATCGGCATCTATTTTAGCATTTTTCTTATTTCTCGCTTTACGACTAGATGATAAACAGTGTGACGGGCATATACAAAACAGGATACGCAATATACAACAAATTAAGCCGAGACCTGCAACAAAGATTGGAATTATTGCTTAGCGATAAAGCACTACCAACTACCAACGCACCGATTAACGATGGTCCGATTAGTCTTAGTTCAACCGTTTTGAATCCTTTCTCGCCAGTTCCGACGAATGCTATAACTAATCCAATTGCTATCGTACCTAAACCTACGTAAAGGAAGGCATTGGCGAATGAACTGGGGCCTCGCAGCACACCGAGTAAGTCTTCATCGTCCGAGGAGCCACCCAACGATGAGTCTTGTATCTGCGTGTGAGAGAGAGAAAGGGAGAGAAAAACAACAAACAAACACAATCTTGAATTGGAACTTGTTGGTTGTTAAGATAGCCGACTTATACCCGATTACGTTTGACCCATCGTCGATGGCAGGAGGCGGGTGTTTCTTGCACGCTGCATCGTCTACCGCGCTCCAACCATGCGGCACGACCTTGGGCACACTGTTGGGTGGAAAGGTATTGGGGAAAGATTGATGGAAATAATAGAAGAAAATATTAGTTGATTGCGATATCTGTGGAACAAGACTTAAATAGACACCTATTGCCAATTGTTACAAACAGTCGTTTTACCGGGGGTAACATTTACACGTTTTCACACGTACGGATACGTTACAACATCGGAAAGTTACATAATTTTGTCTTATTCAAAACATTCGACTGACACTGACGGTTACAAAGAATTCGGGTTTTTGAAGCTGCCTTAATTCTATGCATTTTCTTTTTTTTCAGTATATTGAACTATCGTTGATACTTAACAATCAATTCAGTTTTATTTGTAACTTAAACATAAACTAGCAGGAATATATTGTGTTTTAAGTAAGAATAGTAGAAGAATAAGCTTACCCATAGCAGAAGAATATTGTGCAAGAACACGGTGATTTATTTGCCAACAGATTCGGCTTTGCATTGTAAGGAAATTGGATGCACGTACTTAAATCAGGAACACTAAGATAAAACGCTAGAATAGAACAACTACTTGAAGCAATACGTACTGTTTCTTTAGTTTTCTTAATCGAATTGTTGCGTTTGGTTTACTGTCGTACTGTTGGTGTTGGGTTTGTTAGTTCAGTTAATTTATGTTTTGTTTGATTACATTCGTGTTTTCGTTTTCCATAGTTTCCGAGAAGTTCCAATCGATAATTGTTGTAGTTGAATAAATAGGTTACAACAGGTTTCAAATCTTGGGAGGACCACAACTTAAATTTTTATTATAAATGGTATGATGCGGTTGAAATTAAACAATATCCGTAAATAGTTACATGCAAATCATTCTAAAATAGGATTAGTATGTTGATGTTGGTGTATGATCTAATAGCTTAACGTTAAACTGAACAATTTAAAAAACTGAATTCTGATGCTTCCTTTCTGCAGTACATAAAAATCATATATACCCCGGAAATATCAGCACTGGAATGGGTAGGTTCAGTACTAAGTTAAGGCGTTAGTATCCCGAGCCAGAAGTAATTTGTTCGAGTTTGTTTCAAACAGGATCCAAGGCAATAGCTCCAATCTTAATGATACCAAATTCTGGTATTATGTAAGTTATAGAGTTTTGGGGGCGGTTGTTGTGACTTATCAAATTTAAAAAAAAAACCTAAAATACATTTAAACTATCAATATCGAGGTACCATTACAAACAACTCAGAAGTTGCAGCCGTGTGAGGTTTTGAACGTCAATAATTTCCGTTGTACTGATCAGAATAACTTTTTCTACGCTATGGGAACAAAATATGCAATTGAAAGATTCATGTACTTTAAACGTTTTAGTGATATATTCGACAAAACTGCCACTTTTTGGTACAGAAAAACCCGGTTTCACACGATCTGAATGTATATTTTTCGTAAGTGCTAATATTCCACGACACCCATCCCAATCATAACATTTGTACACAATAGCTACAGGCTATAAGCAGTTCATCAACCCTTTCGAACCTGACATTCTCTCGTATGCAATACGAATTAGCACTTCGTCGATGTAGTCAAGCCCTGATGATGATCCAATAGTGGGATCGAAACGTAGGCGAAGATCACACAGTAATCGATACAATCGCTTTATCGACTGAAAAGCCATATCACATCCGTATATTTCCAACAGTCGCTACGCACCTTTATAACTAAATTAGTTGCTGAATTTATGTTTCGACTTCGTCTCATTAGAATCCGATACTAAGTTAGTGATAGAATTATTTGTGTTTCTGAGCAAACCATTAGTCCTGCTTCATGTCTTGCAAGAAAAGAAGTTCTGATTAAGCTGATGAGAATTAATGACATCGAAACTTGGTTAGGCTTAGCAATCCAATGCAACATGTACTATTCTATATTTCTTCTGAGATGGAGAAAAGTTTTTAAGCTAAAACTATTTTTTCTCCATCAAGGAGAAAATTATTTAAAACCATCTTCGCGCGTGAAGAGTATAACAGAAAATGCCATTTATAAATTAATTATGTAATTTGCGTTTCGACTTCGTCTCATCAGATCTGACACCAACTTATTAACAGAACTAAACTTCGACTTATGGAGCTAGTGTCAATCCGGCGCTAGCTTAGTCCTGTCACTAAGTTAGTGTCGGATTCTGATGATACGGAGTCGAAACACAAATTCCATAACTAATTTATAAATGGCATTTTCTATGATTGGTGACTGTGCGCAACCATACACAAGTTAATCAAACTTTGGGTATGAATTTTGTTCGCGAACATTATAGGCAGGAGCATAGAATGGTGCAGGAATCATCATGAACACTAGGAGGTTATGTTCGCTATAAATTTTCAAATGTATATATGTCGAAACGCTTAGTCCTTTCTACTAGAACGGAAACCGGAAACTTTAAAGTTCGGAATAAAGAACGCCGTGACTAAATTTATTCCAAACGTAAGCAATAGGACCGGTCCTTTGCGCTATCACTCGAGTAGTGATTTTTATATTCGAATGGTACACAGTTCTGGGTAGAGAGACAAATCTGAAAGAAAGTGAGCGCAAAGGACTATAACTAGGGTTGTTTAAACCTTTATTTCCACATTCGGCCGTCCTGGAAAGCATCCGGCTCGGATGTTAATTACATAACAACACTGGGTTTTTCTACTGCTATTGATTCACAAAAATTATTTTCACAATCGGAGAAACCATTTTCATCGTCGTTTGGTACAAACCGCTTCATATGCTCTGCACATGCCGAAGTCTTGTTCGGACCCTTGTGCGTCCCGACCTTTTCAACATCGTATCGTTCGTTTCGCTTTTTCTTGGTGACTTGGAATGGTCCCAAAAATTTCGCAGCGATCTTCAAATGGCTGCCTAATTGGGTTCGACCGATGGCTACCAAGTCACCTACGTCATCTTCTGCTGGTTCTCTTCTATACTCGCACGAGCTTGAACCCTGGACTTCTCTATGGAATTCTTGAACAGCTAACCCCAGGGCCGTCGAGACCCGCGTCAGGCCTCAAGGCTTGTATTAATGCCGGGCCCTTTGAAACCTAAGCCCTCTAGTTCAGTATGAGTTAGTACCTCTTCAGCCATGGGAAACTCGTGAGTCCTTGGTTTCTATTAGTCTCCGGTTGACTCATATTGCCACATCCATAGAAAGCGTTCCAGATAGGAGAATTTCGACAGATTCTTATTCCGTGGTATCCAAATCGGGTAAAACTACCATAGCTTCGAGTTTTTCAATTTTCAGGTACTCAGGAATCATGAATCAGTTGCATTTAGTTCAAATAGCATGTTCCCCATGTGTTTTAGTTTTTAGGGATTTGCATCAAGCCGGCGCTAATCCATTCCGACAAAAAGTTAGTGTCGGTTTCTGATGAGGCGAAGCCGAAACGCAAACATGTAACAAGTAAGGATTTGTGCCCTTCAAGTGCAAAGACTGGTTTTACCAAAAAAAATTTCGCCCTTGTGCGAAATTTGGTGTTTACCCAATTTTCCTCCTTAGGGTGAAATATAGCATAGTGATGTTCCTTATGTTGATCGGAGATTTGTGCCTTGCCATGGATCGTATTTTCATGATTTCCCTGATGGGAAGGATCGAGGAAGTGGTAAAGTTAGGAGTAATATAATATACCCAAGAGACCACGAAGCATTATTTAATGGCTTTAGAAATGTTCTATATTCGCATACAAAACCTATTCCTTAGTTCTATGGAGATCATTAAAGCACACTTAATGACGGGAAAGGCGAAATAGTGTGCCAGGATAGAGCTAGTTCAGAAGCACCTTAATGGCTGTCAGCAATGTTAACATAGAGCTGTGTTTTTGAAAAATAACTCTTCCCTTCTTTATCGACGCAGCAAAAGAAAAAAATAACTTTCGATAGCGTACACAGAAAAAAATATTTTGTGATTTTAAATTTATTTTCATGCACATATTTGGAGTATGAATATAACTCTAAAATTAAGTTCCAGTACAAATACACTCAACTTGTCGTGCTTTTTTCAGCGATATTTATTGTAATTTGACACGTTGATTGGAAATTACAGTTTCATTAAACGGCAAACCAATGCTCTTGAATGTATTTTAATCCCATATTGCTGTAAAATAAATGACATGTAATATTACACAAACGAAAGTGTAAAATCATATGCTTTCTGATGCTCTCATTAAGTGCATCGTATTCAACTTAATTTTCAATCAAATTTTTGATTCAAGCTTTTTATGTTTACATTCGTATTGATTTACATGTCGTTTAATTTTCATTATTTTTTGGTGTGTACCCACCCTTCCTATCTTCTTTTGTTTGACATGCCGACTGTTTAAATTGATGTTTTAGTGCCTATAGAAATGGGATGGGAAAATACTTGTTTTAGTTCAATGTCTACCTAGATGTTCGGTTTAAATTATGCAAACGGCTATTGTGGATTATATTTGCAATTGTATTTTTCCGAAAAATCGTGCAGAATTTACATTTTGATTTTAAGTTTATTGCATCATCATTTATTACATGAAGGTTTACGAGATTAGGTGACTATTGGAACGCATATGTATATTTGTTATTGTTCGGTGTCTCAAAGTACTATAAGCTGATTCTATATTAGCACTTAGAGTTTTCTATAAAAGCTTCATAGCATTTATCTTCAAAATCTTTTTTGCACGATGTCTATGTTCTGTATGTTGATATAGTGCTAGATTTAATGCTTTACATTTTAGGTGCATTGAAGCATTAACAATACTTGTATACGGATAGTTAGCAATGGAAATGCTATCTTATAGCTTATCTAGAGTTTGAAATTAGTGCTTACGGTTACCTGGGAAACGACGCAAAACAATTAAAACAGAGCATTCTGCACCCCCGGAAGGATGCTGAACGATCTGCAGGTGCTACAATAGCAGGAATAATCACGCCCAGTATCTCCATGCCAACAACCGGCACCACCAGTAAAGAAGCGAACGTAGAAGAGGACGGATGCGTTTGTGTGGGCGCTCGCATTTCTGTTTGACGTTCTATTGTTTTCTTCGAAAATACTTTAAATTGGCTTCTCAATATTTTGTAGTGTATTCCGTCGATTCAAACTAAAAAACTCGTTTTAACCCTTTATAAGGCAGTGGCAACTGTATTGCCACCTTTTCGTTTAGTTCAAAACGCAGAAATATGAAGTAAGAAGAGTTCCAATCTTATGAAATCTACTTGTTAGGAGTCTGGTAACTCTTCTTATTACTTTTTATTGAGATACAGTGAAAAGTGTCAGATTGGTGAAAAGTTTTTCGAAAAAATACGGCGATTTCCTTTTGGACAATAAAATTAGCTCGATTTTGAAAAAAAATCCGAAAATTTGGTTCATGAGTGGTAAAAATTACGAAGAAAAAAAAATAAAATTAATAAATGAACGTCTGAAATCTGTGGTCTCATTTTTCAATTTATCCTCAAAATCAAGGGGTTATTTACTGTTGGTCAGGTAAAAATTAGTAACCCACCTAAATTTCTTTTTGAATTTCTGATTCAGCTCGATATGTCTTTATATTTACACCAATCTCGTTGGAAAACAACAAACATTACAAAGACTAGCATTTTCTAACGGGCGGTAGCAGTAAATTTTCAAAACAGTTTTTATTACGAAATAAATGTAAATATATTCTAAACTAAGTGAGAGAACCGTGTTTCTATTAATATAACATTCATTAATAGTCCCAAACTCTGGGCCTTATAAAGGGTTAAAACTTGTGTACAAAGTAGACAACTCCCTTAAGAACTTTTTTTTACAAATATCAACTATCAAATAAAGTTTCCATTTTTTGACAGGCTCATCATATAACAATTTAATAAGGCGAATGATTGCAAAGAAATTACTATTGCTATTTTTATTGCTCTTCTACGAATAGCGGACGTGTTCGCCCATCTTCCGGGTAAAATCACGGGCCCCCAAATACGACCTGGGCCCCAGGGCAATTGCCCTGGCTGCCTCCCCCTCTCATCGGGCCTGGCTAACCCCACTCTTCCTCGACAAATTCAGCTGACCTGACGTCTTCCAGGGAACAAATCTTGGTGCCGAACAACAGCTCGAAAGGAGTTTGCCCAATACTCCGCTACATGGTGTTATTGAGAAACCGTTGCAAGTCTCCTACATGTTTGTACCAGTTTTCTGGGCGATCTATAGGCAATTTCGCTAAAGCAGGAACAACAACACAATGAACCCACTTCACCTGGTCGTTACCGCGAGGAATACCTGTTGTCACCAAAACATGTTCTATCTGTTCCGCCACACAGTAGTCGTGAAAAGATGACGCGAAAGCTTCCTCGGTCGGAAATAATACTTCTTGGATTGCCGAAAACATTCTTCTGCACGTCGAGCTTCTTGAGCGCCTCGCCGGACGTAGCTGATTTCATAGGGTGAATCCATACGAACTTACTTTTTGCGAAGTCTGGGAGGGAGGAGGTGTTAGACATAACGCTTTGCTCTGATAGAATTTCGCATGAGCTGGAAAATTGGCAGGCTCCAAATGAAATTGAACCGTCTCTATCCGCTCATAAATATATATAACATATCGTAATCCTAAATCTACAAACTGGGACCTCTTTTTGGAAAACTTGGCGACTAAATTTCAAGGATATTTTCCAACAATTAGTCAACTAGAAGACGTCGTGAATACGACAAACTCATTCATAGTAGCATCCTACGAAGAAACTTGTCCACTTCGTACTTTTAAAACGATTAGGGGAACCCCGTGGTGGAGGGCTGAGCTTGAAAGAATGAAGAATGATATGAGAAGAGCTTGGAACCGGCGTCAGCGTGGTGATTCCAGGGCTTTCAGGTCAGCTCATAGTGCATATAAGAAATGTTTTAGATCTGCAGTCCAAAAAATCTCCGGCCACTGTAAACTCAATTATCACATGGCAACTATTCAGCGCGTTGAGTCTTTTTCATGTGATCTTTGTGAATCCGACTACGGAACCTCATATCATCTGATATGCAACTGTCCAGCGGTAGCGCAATTGCGATTTCGAGTTTTCGGCCGTCCTTACATAGACGATACCATGTTTGTACGACTGAAACTCAGACACATACTAAAGTTTCTTATCCAATGGGGTAAAGAGCTTTAGGCTCACTCGCAGGCGAGCTGAAGTACTTGTGAGATTAACTTATGGGACTACTGCATCTTTTATTCGAAATTAAGTTTGTAAAAATCAGTCAAGAATTCGCTGGGAAGTAGGTGTGATATTAGTTTAGGAACTTGGTGAGTTTGGTGAGTATGTGGTCAAAGCCACTTTGATTGATCATTGGTAATCTAGTCCCGCAAATCAAAGTAATGTTGCACCCATTTTAATATGTATTACATTATTCGGACGTTATGGTGTTACCAGTTTATATGGGAATGTTCTATGTGACCCCACTCTTCTACCCGTAATTCCGGATTCAGAAGTCGGATCAACTAAAAATTCAATAGTAGCTTATGAGAGTGTTATACGTAACGATGTAACAATGCCGAGGAAAACGGAGCCAAGGAATTGCCGGCGTCACACGTTTTGGTGGAACGAAAGGTTCAGCATCCTTCGTGCTGCCAAAAGCCAGAAGACAAGTACAGAGAGCAAAATCTGAGGCAGTCCTAGAAGAGTATAAGGGGACATTCCAGGCGGCTAGGGTCGCTTCAAAACGCGAGATAGTGCTGTGCAGAGAAGTAGATGCTAACCCCTGGGGCAACGTTTACCGTGTCGTTATGGGCCGGATTAAGGGTCCAACGACACCAGCTGAAATGTGCGCGGACAAACTGAAAATTATCGTGGAGCGTCTTTTCCCGAAGCACGATTTAACCGCATGGCCGCCTACACCGTACGTTGATGCAGACAGTGGTAATACTGGTGACAATCGAGTCTCCACCGACGAGCCTTAGAGTGGCAAAAGCTCTGAAAGCCAAGAAAGCTCCCGGACGTGTCCAGGATAGTTCTACAGAAATGTCGGGACGAAGGCTACTTCCCCGATAGATCCAGAAGCTGGTGTTGCTACCAAAATCAGGGAAGCCACTAGAAAATCCAGCATCGTATCGGCCTATATACCTGCTGGATACTCTTGGTAAAGTTCTGGAAAAGGGCTTTTAACTTTCAAACATTTCGGTTCAAACATTTATATTTCAGTTTACTCTCGCAAAGCTAAAAAGGAAGAATAATGGACAACGTTAAGGTTGGACAGAGAATGCGCAAAAATCCCAAACGAAAAAAGCAGTTTTTTTCCACACTGTGTGTTAGATCTTCATAAAAATCAATCAGCTTATGTAGAATGTTGATACAGTACTGCTGATTGATCTGAAGATCTAACACACGGTGTGGAAAAAGACTGCTTTTTTCGTTTGCGATTTTTGCGCATTCTCTGTCCAACCTTAATAGTTAAATAATATGCGACTGTGTCTATATTCAGTGCACGGATAACTACAATACAGGTGTTAAATTTATAAAATATCCAATATTCTGATTCGTTATTGGTATCCGGCAAACAACCATCTCCGTGGTGTTTCATCATGTTCATATCACAAAGCCTCTCACTACTTTAGTAAACATAATTTCTATTTCTAGGGCCTCTCAATTCCATTGCGCCCGGAAGCTCCGTATGGTCTGAATTCGTCTCTGGTTTTGTTTTCTTGTTGAACACGGATACCATGCTAAACCACAAAATGCCAGTTTATAATAGAATGAACGAAACACCGAGCGCACGAGGCTACAGAGCGGTGGCTGTTACTTGTGTAGCAACGATCATGTTAGGGATGCTAGCAGGTTCCTCCGAGCGGTCGGTTATTGTTGCTAATTTTCTCGGCGGGGCAAAAAGCTTACTAACTTTTTAGTGCCAATTGTCTTCCTCCGGCCAAGAGATTCAAACACAGTGGGTGTTCTAAATAGACCTGTTGAACAAGTTATCTCTTAATTAACCAGATAATTTCTCTTTTGTTCTCCAGTGATTAAAGGCGGAATATTAACGGAGGGTCGTTTCTCGTTGGATATTTATTAATTGAATGATTGTACTAAAGGCTTTGGTTATCGGTGATCGGTCTCTTGCGAGTCGTAACTAAAATTAACTAGAAGAATTTCATTATTTCTCAATTGATAAACATCCGTGTTAAATTGCACAATCATAAAAAATCTGTTTCTCTATAACGATAGTATAAACCATTCGGCTTAACCACAAGCCAACAAACTTAAAACTCAATTAGAACCACATTTAGATAACACTTGAATGGGGTCATAAAGCCGGCAAATCAGCCATGCCCAAGGAAGCATATGTAGACGTGCGAACAACCGGATTCAGGATCACGATTGCCACGTTCACTTTCTTCAGGGGGCATAAAATGCCACACACCATCCCTAATGACGGCTTGGTTCACCAGCCAGCCAAACAAACCGCAAGATAACGAGGGAAGGCAAAACACGCGCAATAAACTTCACATTTCCCCTAACTTTTATCTCGGTTCGTAGTTGGTGTACTGAAATGTTGCTTAAGAATCATAAAATTCAGCAACAGAAGCAGCAGCCACAGCCCAACGAACAGTGTGTACATAATAATACGCTTTTCCCATCACATCTTTACGGTTGTTAAGTCCGTCTGATGGAAAGGGGCTTGAGATTGTCTTCCTATCCTGCCAACCAACTGGAAGATGCCGACTGACAAGATGACATTGTGCCACTCTGCTTATCCCATCCCAGATGATTTTAAATATGTGTTTCCGGAACCGCGAATGTATGAAGGACAGAGGAAGAACCTCCGGGAAATTCCTGGGTAGGAATATAACCCAGTGGCTGTAAAATGCTGACTTTCCGCTGATGCTGAGTTTATTCGTGATGATAGCAATCATAACCGACGACAGGGAAGGCACTGATAATGATGATGACTGTGAAGTAATGGTGTACGATATTAAAGTAAACGTGGGAAATCTTGTCGAAATGAGGTGAATCAAGCGGGTGAGGTAATGTTCAATTTAAAGCAGCATTTAATTTCACTCCTTATTTTAGAGTACATATTTGACAGTCTACATATCCAAAACAAAAATCTCTTACATTGAATGTCTAATCATTTTTTGCAAAAGTCTTGAATTTTCTCGAGTCATAGAACCTAACATTTTTACAATTATACTTTTTATCCACCTCTGGCCAACATCACATTCGAGTCTTTATGTGGTACATATCGTAAAGCACAGCAATTTTATATTTATGATTTGTAGCGCTCTCCCAGTAGCAATTGGAAAGGGGCCGGCATTCAGGCGTACGATTGTGGAAAATTCCTAGTACGGAAAGTGGTTCTTACCGGGTCAGTTCTGGGCGTATGCATAGTTAAACTATATCAGAAGCAGTTTCTACGTTTTCGATATTTTAAGCGCGATCATTTAAAACATTTTAAACACCGGAAGCAGTCAGCTCACACGAAAAAAAAACTCCGATGTCAAGAGCTGTGCACTATCATCTCACTATCATTGTGGTTGGCTCTGTCTGGCGGGCGTACGGTACCATTCACCCGAACGCAAGGCAAAGAGCTTGCGAACTGCTGGTTGATAACGAAGAGGAGGTCGTTAGAATAAATTTTAATGAATAGATTTTCCCCGTCAGAAACGGAAGCAAAACCTCACATATCAGATATTGTTAGTGTAAAGTGAGTTGTATCTGGCTTTGGCACTTTCCATATTGTGATTATGTTGGGTGATTCCAGTTGCAGAGCAGAGGTGGCTCTAATGGGGTTGAAAGTTTTATCAACTTTTTGAAAGAAAAAACAATTTACCCATCTGGTTTGGTTTACGCTGGGTGAGTCAAGAATTCTAAATTCAGTAATGAGCCATTTTTATCGATCAGCCGTTTACATTTTGGTTGACAATGTAGAGAAGTTGAAAAAAGCGATATGACTATTTTATTTTCATTTTTGTACCACAGTACCGGACATAAAAAGCACCAAACCTGCAATTACAGTTTTTGTAAATAATTAAAATATTTCAATATTTCAATATTTGTTGTGGCTATTTTTTCTGAAAGATAATAGCACCAATGACATGGGGAAACATCAGCAAACATTTGGTTAATCTATTTTAGCGTTTATCTGACACACTTCACTCCTACGGTTGCTGCTAACTGTTGATCATAAAGTAGTTCAAAGTGTGCTGATAGCCATAAACAAGACACTAAGCGAAAGGGATTGCAAAAGCGTTACAGTGGGTCACTAGATGCGGAAACTGCAAACGAACGATGAAGCTGGAACTGCTAAGAGCAGCGTAGAACTTTGCTCGCGAACTTTCGTTACATGGCAATGTTTTTATTAAAACAATTTTTTATTGGCGAAGCGCATTTAAGGTGCGCTCATACTAGGAATTTCATCTAATTTAAGAATAGTTTTATTAAAAGCACGAATATAAAAAATCTCTTGTCGGATATCTAATAGTTTGAGCTTGTACGACCAACCCGGGTTGCAACTCCGTTGTTGACCTGGACTAGCTGAAATTGCACAGAAAATGAATAGATGACAATGCCTGGGAGTAGTTTGGGTCCCCTCTCATTGCTCTATCCCGGGCAATGAAAAGGCCGACTCATTAGCAAAGGAGGGCGCATTAAATGGTGACATATACGAAAGACCAATCTGCTTCAACGAATTTTTTTAGTATTTGTCATCAGAAGACACTCAACAGCTGGCAAACCTCGTGGAGCAATGGTGAACTTGGACGATGGCTACATTCCATTATCCCAAAGGTATCAACGAAGCCTTGGTTCAGGGGGATGGATGTGGGTCGGGATTTTATTCGTGTAATGTCCCGACTTATGTCCTTATGACTATGATCCCATTTTAATAAGTTTCCGGCACTGTCCATCAATATCAACAATAAATATTGTTGATATGACAAATTATAAAAACAATTAAGAACACTACTTTAAATTCATTGTATAAAGTGTTTACTTAGATTGTCCAATTATTTTGCACAAAACACCATGCACCCCCATACCAGTAACAAAACTTTAATATCGCATTAAACCCGTTTGCGCACCTAGGCGCATAACAAGGCCTTGATATTCGAAAAGTAGAGGTAATTTCCCATAGAATGTATAATATGTGAATGTACCAAATTGTTTCGCCTGATTGTAAAGAATACATTAGTGAAAACAGTATTTTTGATCTGACCACCTCAAACATAATTAAACAAAAAAGTTAGTTCCCAGCAAACTTAGTGCATATATTATAATCACAAACCAAGTTCTTTCGTTTCTCTATAAAACTAGTTGTGAGAAAATCGGACCAAAATCAAAAGAGCAACATACATTTGAACTGAGCATAGAAAATGTTGTTTCGGGAATAAAAATTATTAAAAAAAATCCGGCTACGTTTAAACTGGTGTTAAAAATTGTTTTCTTATCTAATGATAATAAAATTTTGAATATATATTATTCAATACATGAGAAATTTAGGGAAAATATGAAATATCGATATTTCAAACATAACTTTTTGAGGTTTTGCCCGGCCTCCAGCCACTGTGGGCGTCTGCAAATTTTACAAAATTCTATCAAACTTAAAAAAATGCCAAGTGAATTTCATGAAACTCGCAATTAATTTAAGCGAAGTATTTCGAGAAAAGCTTACAAACGACGTGACGAATATTAAAAAGCCTCTTCAAGCTTTAGGTACGACATGTCCAAAATCTTACTAACTTCAAGGAAAATTGCAAAAATTCGGAACATTTTTCGAATATCAAAGAAGATTTAAGGCAATTTTGAAGGTTAATATCTAGAGCGGTGATAAAACGATTTTTGATGAACGATCTTCGAACATTATGTACATAAAATTTGAGTGTTGAGTCCCATACATTCTAGGAGATACAATGTTTAGAATGGAATGGGCGAGATTCGCAAGACTAGCGACTTCGATGGAGGCTGCTGGTAGTACTTATAGAGGTGAAAAACGCACATAAATGAGTATTTCCTCAATATCTAGTTTGGGGACCTTGTGAGCGTGATTAAAAAAATTGTATCCACCATATTATGTTTATGTTTATTTCCTTCACCAACAGGATCCTTGGCCCCAATGGTGGTTGCTTGAACTAATTACATTTTAAAATTGACAATATTTTCGCTTTTATCGCATTCCGCGTCCGGTTGAAGTCAAAGGCCGTCGCCACACTGTTAAAAATTCGTTGGAGTCCGGTAACAGCGCTCTGGCAACCATAGTTGGTTCTCCTGAACGGAACTCGCAGAAGGGAGTTATTACGTAGAGCTCGAACGCGGGCTTGAATATCCAGACGTCCGAGGATTGTAGGGCAATCCACTCTGGCAGAGAGTAAGTCCGAGACGAACAGGGCTCGTGAGCAGTCCTTCCGAATGCTGAGTGTATCGAGGTGTATTAGCTGGCAACGGTTTTCATAGCTCGGCAGCTGAAATCTGTTTCGCCATGGGAGATGACGAAGGGCGAAGCGTATGAACCTGCGTTGGACAGTCTCGATTCTGTCAATCCCGTTCTGGTAGTACGGATTCCAAACAGCTGAACAATATTCTAACGTTGAGCGGACCAAAGCGCAGTAAAGCGATTTAAGACAATATACGTCCCTGAAGTTTTTCGCTATTCGGAAGATGAACCCAAGCTGCTGAGGAAGAGGTATCTTCGTCGCGAGCGGTTGACTCTCGTAGAGCTCCCTTCGATTCAGTTAATTTTCATCATTTTCGGCACATTTTACTGCCTCCCGGTTATCAAAAGTGTGAATAACGGTGCAATTTAATGATTATACAAAGTGAAGTGTCTTATAAAAGCAATTTTCGGCATATTTTCGACTGACGCGAGTGGTGACAGTTTGAAAAAAAAACCTTTTCCTCGCATTACGGGCCGTCGATTCCCGATGCAAGGACAATAAAAGTGCACAGAAAACATCTAGAAACACAGTGTACATTCTGAAAATAGTGAAAAATGGTTTTTCATAGAAAAAAATTCGATCCGAAAAGTGAAAAAATACGGCAATAAGAAAAATTGGCATATTCAAATAATTGGCGCTTCACCGGCGACTAGCGACTACCAGGTGTCACCCCAAAATTCTTCGCCCGAAAAATAGGTGGCAATCCAGCCGGTCGGGGCTCAGCTATTTTCGTCCGCGTCCCTTGTCACCTATTTTTATTGGGTGTTTTATCAGCGGTGCTATCTTTGAAAATGAGCCGCCTTTGATATTCAATTGTTTTTTGCGATCTTATTTTATTGCAAATGAGTAGAGGTTTTGATTATTTTATATTCGGGTTTGCAGATATTTTGTTGCATGTCTTTGGACTGAGCAAACTAATTTCTATGTTTATTTAGGGTTTGTTTTACCAACGGACCGCTTGGCGAAGAATAAGTGTTTTGCTGTCATGTTCATTGGTTAGCTTTCAATTCTATCTCATGCCTCCATGCGAGTCTAGGTCTATTGATGACATTTGGTCCTTAGACCGGCGAAGACTGGATGCTGTCGGCCTTCTGCCGATAGTGGCAGAATGAGAAAGTCTAGCCGAGAAGACAATATCGTAAAAATGAATAGTTGTTCGGAGGTCGGCTCCAATGGGGCTTTGATTTGACTGGTATCGATGATCGCGGGTCAATTCGTATTGAAAATTCGCCGCGTCTGTTTTAATGAATTTAATTTCAAGTTCCGTTATTGGTAACAAGCCCATGCATCAGGTTAACGATCCTATGTATTTCCGTTCAATGTTCGTTATAATAGTTCGTATACGTGTATTTCACAAACAATCCGATATGGAACATAGGGAATACTTTCGTTGAATTATAACATCTCGAGCTATCATAACTCTTTGTCTATATAACGTGTTATCACTCGGTAGTTTGCAACCCAAAAATATATCGTAGAGAAAGGAATAGCGAAATTAGTCTAAATAATGCCGCAATAAATAGTGATCCGGCTCATTTTGTAGATAAGATTAACTTTTCTAAGCAGTACTCCCACGGTCGGCTGTGTGGAGTTGAAATTGCTTTTGTTTAGAAAATATAGGATACTCTCGGTAGCCGGCTACCCAGATTTTAAAAAGAATCAAAAACTAAACCAAATTTTTTTTCGAGCGATCGTGTTCTCGAAAACTAACTAAACTACTACCTAATAACGGAAGAGTCCTGATGTATGGAAGAGTCTGATGTATCGAAAAACTTCGTCGCGTGGTTGAATATTATTAAAAAATATAATCAGTGCTCCTTACAGCCGGCTATCCGGAGCTCAAGTTGCTTATTTTGCTAATCGTATCAATACAACAAATGATAAATTTCCCAAATTCTCGGCAGCCGGCTGCTCAGAGCAATTATTACATGATAACTCTATTGGCACACTTACTAACAACTCTCCCCTTCCCGTGAGATGCAGAGGATTCCTCGGTCTCTAGTAGCAACATGTATCGGACTAACATTCCTTCCTATCCCAGAAGATCTGCATTCGGACGTGGCCGGCGTCGGTATTGATCAGCATGCAGGAATCAATATAGATTGTACAATGTGGCTCATCATGTTATTCCCAAGCATGTTGTTCCAATGAAGATTTTGCAACCTAATTTGGTTCTGGTCAATAACGGAGTAGCAACTACGGGCGATCTCTTATGCTTATGCTTATTCGGAAGATGAACCCAAGCTGTCGTGATGCCTTATCCACGATGTATGACGTCTGTGGTTTGAATGTTAATGCCGAATCCATGATGATTTCGAGATCTTTGATGTGAGAGTGTCTTGGAATGCTCGAGTCGAATAAATGGTAGTTAAACTGAGTCGGTTGGCGTTTCCGCGTGAACGTAACGATTGAGTGTGGTTCAAGAAATATTTCCTGGCTCAGTAAGACCTCTCTTGTGTCGTCAAAAACCGTGGTTCTTATACCTTTTAGTTCATATGCCAACATTATTTTAATTTAAAATCTTACCTTTACAAATATATTTAAATGTCCGTTTTCGGGTTTTTTGAAGTTCATTAACGACCAAAAAGTGAAAGGAATAAAAACCAATTTGAAATCCTGCATGTATCTGAGAAGAATTGTTATCGTGCCGGGAACTTCTGCTTTTTTAATCCAACAAATTTCGGTTCATTCCCACCAGGAGCGGATCCAGAAAAAAATTTCGGAGGGGGTCCAAAATTTCGACTTTAAAATGTTCATTGTATAATCCGTAATATGTAATATCTTCATTCAATTGAAATCGGTTTTGGTTATTGAATCTGGTTTGGAATGATTTTGAACTTAGAATGAATTTACCTGAATGAAACTATTTCAAAATTTCTCAAGAAGTTAAAAAATTTTCGGGGGGGGGGATCCGGACCCCCGAGACCCTCCCCCTGGATCCGCCACTGATTCCCACAGTTTGATAAATTATACTGTTATTATTACACTAATAAAATATACAAAAAACAATTCCTAAAGCTTCAGTGAATTTCAAGCAAATCTCACAAATTTCACAGATTCAGGATGATTTTAGAACTTTAAAGAATTCACACGAACATCAATAAAATCCTACAAAATTCCTAATAAATTTGGCGATATGTTCAAGACAATGCTACCAATTTCAAAGGAACTTACGAGACCAAGCAAATCTTTTTACACTCCATTTTCAACCATCCTGGTTGATGGAAACCATAACATTAAAGATTAAGTACTTGGTGATAGGAATAGGACAGTTTATCACTAATGGGAGTGATTAATTTTATTTTTGTGAAGTTTCATTCAATATTAAACATAAAAAGTAATATTTTGAATTTTATTTTTTTGATTCGATAGAAGGGTAAAGGGCCTATTTTAACCATACTAAATAGGGTGCCTCACTAATTCATTAATTTCTCGGCCTACAACCAATGGAAGGCGTACAAATTGACATCAACAGCTTTGCTTTGTTGTTAAGAACCAATATAATAACACTAATGCACTGAAAACAGTGAAATTCTCGTGTTTGAGCGCAACGAAAGCTCAATGCGTTGAACAAAGATGGCAGACACTGCTCTAACCAACAGCTTCAAATGCGTAGTGTGATAATAGAAACGAGGCGAAAATGGGCTCATCACCTTTCGTACATTTCGATAGTACGTACGCTAAACGAAGCCAAGGTGTACGTACTATCGAGGTATACCTGTACGTGCTAAGTGCAATACGAATATAATAGACATCTCCACAATTATATTGAATATAACCAGCAATTTAATCACAGTTAGGATAAATGGGAAAGGCACAATTGCTCTACTAGATAGATTGATTTAAACAGGTTTCACATTTCTTACAAAAGAAAGGTATAGGATTCTCTCAAACTTTGAAAACAAGTTTGGTCATACTATGTGCAAATAATTAGGAAGCTTCTAACAAGCTATAGATTGTCAAAATCCGTTCACGAGCGGCTGAGATATTAAACATATTATATCTCAATTTCTCACTTACCAATTTCCTATAACGAGAGCGTTGCATACAGAGTATTGCTTTATTGGTGTTTTAGCGACAAAACTAAACCGATTTTGATCTACGTAATTCAAGGTATTCAATTCTGAAAACATTTTCTAAATTAACTCGAAAATAAATGAACTCTTTCTCAAACAACAATACGTAAATTCACTTCATAGGCAAAATATTGCGTAAGATTACTTAAAAGTGATACATTTACCCATTACTTTAAGCGTTGCGTTCAGCCCTGAAGTAGATGTTGGATGATATATGAATACACAGTCCACCAGGTAATCCACATAGTAGTGAGATAAATAGATTTCCCATATAATTCATATTTATATTATATTCATTGCATCACCGAGAGCAACTGTATTTTTGATTCCCAAAATTCTAAAGAAAATTTAACTTCTTTTGCAAGATTTAGGTTATATTGGTCTTACCGCAAAAATTACCAGTTCCTTTATTTATAATAATGATGTAAGAAATCAAACCATCTTCCAATATATAAAAATAATGTTAAAGAACTAATTATCATTTTCCATT
This sequence comes from Topomyia yanbarensis, assembly GCF_030247195.1. Classification (NCBI taxonomy): domain Eukaryota; kingdom Metazoa; phylum Arthropoda; class Insecta; order Diptera; family Culicidae; genus Topomyia; species Topomyia yanbarensis. The sequence goes on from NC_080671.1 coordinate 131,320,167, forward strand.
CTTCACACGTCTACTCCACCAGTGCTGTGCGATCTCACGATGGTCTTTGAATTGTGACGGCAAATATGAAATAACCGCATCACTACAAAAATGACCGTTTTTTCATTTCCATTTTTCTCGCATAGTGTTTCAGTTAACTATCTCTCACAGAAGCACAGATTGAGCACCATTTATTTTGTATTGGTATGGCAAACGAAATATTATCAGTCTATTATATTCAGGCAGCATATGGTGCTTTGTTGATTTTTCCTCCGCCTTTCTGTTTCTTTAATGGAAAGTTATTTGTGTGAAACTGCTTATTTGTTAATACTAACTCATTGTTTGTAATAAGATGACCGTTATAATCGTATTTATATTGTAAATAAAATTATGATCAGTTTTCATTCCTCTCAGTAATTATTCCAATGAGTAAGAGATTCAGAAGAGAACCGTCTTACTGTTGTCAATTCATTGTATTTTCAGATCTATCATCAAATCAATTATATTTATTCCAAAATTTATGACATTCATACAATGTTTCAAAATGGTGGTTCAGTTAACAATATGTGGTTTCTTAAGAGATTTTGAATGAAACTACGGTCAACATTAAACTCATCACTTCGAATGGAATATTTTAGTAAAAATTAAAAGTACTTCATTGGGATAGTTGACTGCACTTACATTCAAAATCACCAAAAAATCACATAGTGTTAACTGAACCACAATTTCGAAACATTGTATGAATATCATAAATTTTAGAAAAAAAAACTTGATTGGAAGTATTCGATTTTTTTTGATTCGTTATTATTTATAATTTTTTCAGAAAATTTGGTGGGGGAGGGGGTTTACTCCTTAAGCCAACCCTCCCCCCTTCCCCCTCTGGATATGTGCCAGCGTGGACTTCAGTCTGATTTGTATGAAGCTTTAGTCAAAAACTGGACTGACTGAAACTCACTCACTTGCAATGATTGCTATCCGTCGGTACATTAGTAGTGCGTAATATTCGCACCAATTTTTCACATATACATACTGTGCTTCTGACGAAGAAAAATGTTCAAAATGCTTTTGATGGTAATTGAAATGAATAATTTTCTTTTCCCTTTGAATTCTGATGATTTTAAATCATATTTTTCCATTTTTAGTAAATTTTCTTAGGGTGCCGACAACCAAACCACATTCTTACAAATGCCAAAAAAATATCATTTTACTATAAACTAAAATCTTTCACTAATTATTAGCTAACGCTTCTAGCTTTCCATTAGTTTGCTTATGTCCCTATATTATGCAATTGGAGTAATGTTGTGAGCAAAAAAACTAAAGTGTGCCGACAACTGACCACATTCCCACACATTTTTAGCAAATATTGAAATGTATGCAGTTTTTCGGAGAGGAAGTTTATGCTTATAGACTCCTAATCAAACTTATGCTTCCCATTCGAAGCATTGTCCCTATTTATCCATATTTCGGAACATCTCTTCAAAAAAAAGCTCACGATAATTTGACAACTATGGGATCTCGGTTAAGAGCTTTGTTACAAGATCCAATTCCCACAATTTTCCAAAAGTCCCCATGATGCCTAAAACAAGAGGCTCTCAATGTAGTGATTAGTCGTTATACTTCCAAAATTATTACTGTATAATGTTTAATGGAATTAGTCATCATAAATTTTTTTTTCAATCCAATTAATTCTGGTTTGGGAGAGGTTTTAACCCCCAACCCCCCTTATTACGCCACTGGCGGTAGCATTCCCTTTGTTTTGCTGTGAAGTGTTTTCTGACATTTCACATACCTCGTCGCTGTTGCCTATCCTATGACTAACGTCATTTGAGGTAAACTGTCGTTTTCAGAATCATGAAATTCTGCTTGTTTACTGAAATATAGCGAGAGACGTGATCACATTGAAGCTTCAAATTACTGTATTTTGGGATTTACTCAAGTTATATTGAAGTTTCAGATGATTTTATGTGTAAAAATACCTGAGAAACACAATGGCACAATAATTTTCAAATAAAAATTCATGTATTACGAGAAAAACATAATTTTACTTTCAAATTGGAAATGTTGCAAATTTGGCAACACTGTAAACAAAAATTACTATCTATCTATCTATCTATCTATCTATCTATCTATCTATCTATCTATCTATCTATCTATCTATCTATCTATCTATCTATCTATCTATCTATCTATCTATCTATCTATCTATCTATCTATCTATCTATATATATATATATAAAAGTCAAAGTTTGTATGTATATGATTTATAGACTCCCAAACGGCTTAACCGATTTCCGTAAAAATTTGCACACAGTAGGTATTTGGTATGGGGCGTGTTTGTGTGCTATTAGTTGGAGATTATCTGCCCGCCAGGTGGCGCTTTGGAACAAATTGTGTTTTCCTCCTATTTCGCAGAGTGTCGCAGCAACGCGCGATGGGTATTAGCTAGTTTTTCTATATTACTTGACCAATTTCCTTTAAAATGCATCTCACCGATTGTTTCTCGACTAAATTAAGCTGAAGATATGTATAAAAGTTGAAAATTGTTGCTTTATTTGTATAGAAAATTTGCCATGCACAATTATGACACGTCATACAAATTTTATGATCAATACTAGACCAACACGTGAAAAGGGCGTAAGTGCGAATGAAAGCCTCTCTGTGTTTACTTTCTTTTTCGATTGTTATGGCTTCATCATAAAACTTCCCAACATTTTTTCAGTATATAACGAAAAACTCTGATTTCGCCCAGCGCAGCGGTTCTCAACCTTTATCGTCCCGCGGACCCTTTCGTAATCACCCAGGTTTGTTGCGGACCCCCACGGCTTAACATCCATGTTGTAGACTATTCAAATATTAATTTCAGTCTGTTACAAAAAAGCTCATTCTGAAATAAATAATCTTCTTCGCGGACCCCTGTTGACTACTTCACGGCCCCCTAGGGGTCCGCTGACCTCAGGTTGAGAATCGCTGGCCTAGCGTATTATGCTAAGAGTTAAGCAGCAAAGGTAAAAGCGGCCGAGTAATTGACGGAAGAGAAAGTAAACAAAGAGAGAATCACATTTGCACCTACGCCCTTTTCACATGTTGGTCTAGAATACACACTTATGATTCGTGTGAGTACGACTTTTGTTTACATTTTTACTAAAAACTTTCAATATAGTCAATCGATCTTCGTAATATTTGAGATATTAATACAGAATAGATAAAATCATAAGTTGTCGTCTCTGAATTGTTTCTAAGTTTCAAGATATTCAATCTCAAACTTTCAAAATCATTTATCTAGAAATGTGCTAAATGGCGCTTGTCATAAGATAGCACATCAATGACTACCTACTAGTGTTAGTTCCAGCACTATTTCAGCTTCTCCTGTTTACTACGCAGGTACCTAGAAGGCACCTTTTGATTGAAAGTGCGCTGTATTTGAGATGACAGCAGGTCGGCCCGTTTACCTCTTTTACCGCGTGCATATCAAAGCAGCTCAAATTTGCACACCGAATAAGACAAATAAAACCAGTGATGAGAAAATAAACAAGATAAATTATTGATGAGCCCGAACAGTAAACTGAACCTCTCACTCCCTTCTCAGTCGGTTCATTGGGTTTTCCCAATACAAGCTGCATGACCGTCGGAAAATACGCTGTCTGTTTTTGTGGACAATTTCGTTACCCATTTCGGTCCAGTCCAGCTAGTACATCAGACCGAACAGTGACCGAAGCTTATTTCGCTGTAAAATTCTATCGACAAAATGACGCTGCAAATTTAATGTAAACCTGCACGCTTCCCGCCAGCTCGTCAAGCATTGTCGTCCGGCACAAATTGGTTCGATAGCGTTACGTACCTGCACATGCCTCGGTATTCTAGTGAAAGCACAGGAATGCAAAATCGGATTTTCATCACCGATAACTTGCTGGAATGGCAGCTGTGAGTAAGTTCAATATTTCTCTACGGTGGCCAGTTTGCCATTACGTGGTAGGGTTTTTTTTATTCACTTTATGATACTGATGAAGCTGGTTTTGGACATCACATCTGTATAACGTCCTGCTTGCTGTAACAGCATTACTGAAAAAGTCAAGAACACCAGTGGTTGAAGTCTGGTCGAAGTGGACGTTGAGTGGATGAAATTGCGAAGAAGTCATTTCTGTCAGTTAGGTCAACTATTGTGCATATGCAGTAGACTTGAAATGTAGATTCGAAATAAATTCTATCTAATTTTTTCTCATTATCCACTAATGGTTGTGAGTTATTTTCGACAGTTTTTGCAGCGATTTTTGCCTTTCTCATATAAAGAAAGGCTATGCAATCACTGTAAAAATCGACTTTTTAACCGAGGCCCGGAGGGCCGAGTGTCATACACCATTCGATTCAGTTCGTCGAGATCAGCAAATGTCTGTGTGTGTGTATGTATGTGTGTGTGTATGTGTGTGTGTATGTGTGTGTGTCATTTAAACTCACACAATTTTCTCAGAGATGGCTGAACCGATTTTCGCAAACTTAGTTTCATCTGAAAGGTATAACGCTCCCATAAGCTGCTATTGAATTTTTAGTTGATCCGATTTCCGGTTCCGGAGTTACGGGTTGAAGAGTGCGGTCACACAGCAAATTCCCATATAAACTGGTACCACCATGATGTTCAAATGATGTAAAACATATTAAAATTGATGTAACATTACTCTAGTTTGCGGGTCTGGATCATTAATGATCAATTAAAGCAGCTTTGACCACATTGGCCACCTATGACGGTTCATGACGCCCCCGGGGAACTCGCCAAGTTCCTAAGCTAATATCACACCCATTCCCCAACGAATTCTCTACCGATTTTTACAAACTTGATTTCAAATGAAAGATACAGTAATGCCATTGACTGCTGCTGAATTTCATTCGGTTCTGACTCTTGCTTCCGGAGTTACAGCGGTGTTAGTAAGGATACACTGGAATTTCCCATATAAATCGGTACAATCGTAATACCTCAGAGGCTAAAAACTATTGAAATGGTCACCAAATAACTTCTAATCGCAGATCTAGATCACTGATTGCCAATCAAACATTCTTTGAATATATTGTCCACTGCCGACGATTCCGGAAGTCCGGAATTCCGGGCATATTCCACAATTAAAGTCAAATCGGTTCTTCGGTAATGACTGAACCGATTTTCTCAAACCAAGTCTCAAATGGAAGGCAAAATATGCAGTTGAGTATTGCGTCGCCGCCCCCCCCCCGTCTTGCCCTTACACCTACCTCCTTCATCACTCCCCTCCCCTTGGACCACCCTCACGCCCGCATTTCCTTCATCCATCCCGTATACCGAAATAAGATGAAGGATTTCTGACGCATCCTCCACTCCCACTCTACTAACCCCCCATTCCCTACACGTTCAAACCCATTCCACCAACCTTTCCAAATTATAATCACATGAAGATAACATTGAACTCATGCTTATTAAGCTAATTAAATATTATTCTTTTGCCTTTCTCATATAGAAAGGTTTGCTTCAAAAACCGATTTTCTAACCGAGGCCCGGAGGGCCGAGTCTCATATAACATTCGACTCAGTTCGCCGAGATCGCAAAATATCTGTGTGTATGTATGTGTGTATGTATATGTGTATGTATGTATGTATGTATGTATGTATGTATGTATGTATGTATATATGTATGTATGTATGTATGTATGTATGTGTGTATGGGCGGATTTGTTAACAAAATGTCCACATCGGTTTCTTGGAGATGGCTGAACCGATTTTTACAAACTAAGATTCAAATGAAAGGTATAATATTCCCATAGGTTGCTATTAAATTTCATTTTCAACCGACATCTTGTTCCGGATTACGAGTTGAAGAGTATGGTTACAAAACAAAATTTGTTGATTTGTCCACATCGGTTTCTCGGAATTTTCTAAACCGATTTTGACAAACTTGATTTTAAATGAGAGGTCCATCACCTGCTGTTGAATTTTGTGTGGATCCGAGTTCTGGTTCCTGAATTACAGGGTGATACGTACGATCCCGCAGCAAATCCCGATTCTAACGAATTCTGCGATGAATGTAAAAAGGTGATTTTTTTTTCCAAAATGTAAACACAACTATTGAATTTGTAAATCTAGGTCACCAACAGTCATTCAAAGTCTGTTTGGCCACACTGACCACCATCGACGGATCCGGAAGCATCCAAATTCAGAATAACGGTTATATTGGTTTCTCGAAAATGGCTAGACCGATTTGATCAACTTAGTCTCAAATGAAATTTGTTGCGTCCCCGGAAACTGATATTAAATTCCATCTCCATCCGACTTCCAGCTTCGGAGTTACGGGTTATGGAGTGCGATCACATAGAAAACTCCGATTCAAACCGATACCGCGATGAATGCAAAAAGGTGCTCTTATATATACTTACCAAGTGTAATAAGAATGAAAGACATTTCCATAATGTTATATTGTACGAACCAGCTATTAAATCATAGTTTGGAGAAATGAGAAAGGCACAATTGCACCTCTAGGTGGATTAAAACAGGTTTTTAGTATTTGTCGTCAGAGGATGCTCAACAGTTGGTAAACCTCGTGGAGCAATGGGGAACTTGGACGATGGCCACATTCGATTATCTCAAAAGTATCAACAAAGCCTTGGTTCAGGGGGATGGATATGGGTCGGGATTGTATTCGTGTAATGTCCCGACTTATGTCCAACCACTACACCTTGGATGCGCATTTGCGGCGTATTGGGCTTGTGGAAAGTAGTCTGTGCGCTTGTGACGAGGGCTATCACGACATCGAGCACGTTGTCTGGGTATGCGCCGGGTATTTGGACGCCAGGATTCCCTTCGGGCCCGAGGTAGACCACACAATGTACTAGTCCGAGATATGCTGGCAACTCGTGATTTCCCCTATATGTCCGTTATTTATACTTTCATAAAAACGATAAATATCCCAATTTAGCCCCTCTCTTTTATTTCTCGTTTTTAGAAGTTTCCTCCTGCCTTGTGGAACCGATCAGCTCCAGAGTGCCACTATGTAACCGCCGTTGCCCTTACCACTACGCCTGCATAGAAGGAAACTGAAGCGAGAGCGACTCGAGGTCCGATGACTTTTTGAAGGATTCTCCGCGGGTCCGAAGAATACCATCCGGCAATCCGGTACTCGACCAGTTACTAGACTGAGGCGCAAATTTGTTTCGCTGATCTTTAATTTTTACTCTTTATCGAAACTCTTGTCCTCCATCTTCTAAATAGAATTGTATCCCTAGTTTTAAGATATCTGTGAAGTTTCTCATAAATATTTGTTCCCCCTTTTGTGTACTAAGCTATATTAACAATATAAGTTTTAAGATAACTGTAAAATATTTCGTAAAATACTATTACTCCCCCTCTTGTATATCAAACTGTATCCCTTGTTTTAAAATTTTTCATAAAAAAAATCTTTTGACCCTCTCTTGTATATTGAATCTTATTTCTAGTCTTATAGCTATCTAGCTGTAAACTTTCTTTTCGTTTGTAAAAAAAATATGTCAACATTGTAACCACCTAGTTTTAAAATATCCAAAATGTAAAAACAAAAGAATTTGGCACTGCCAAGCAAACGCATTTGTGCCTATCAAATAAACGAAATGAATAAAAAAGACGGAGAATATTCATAAAACTAATATAATCAATTCTGATTAACGCACTGAAAACATAACTTCGTAAATAACACGAAAATGATCATACAATGCTTCCTTGACTTGATTCAAAATCTGTACTAACAGGCAGGATCGTCTTAAGACCACTCGGGGCCCCTGGGCACAACTGAGCTGAGGGGGCCCTATAATTGAACAGGTATACACTGCTGTAGAATATGATGGTTAAAAAATGATTCCAAACATCAAGGAGCAATCTATGCCACCTTGAGATTTATTTTTTAAATGATTATGCGGTTGTGGGAGGTCGATCTCAGATGAGCTTCGTACAGTGTAACGGACTTACTAGCTGCGCTATTCCCTCCCCATATGATATGATCTGACCTTCATAGTTGCAAGACGTTGTTTGAGACTGAAGAGTGTCTCCGTTAATAATGAGGAATGATGGAGTAAGGCGGGTTAAACGTCAACACTATAATGTCGACGATTCATTCAATAATTTTCTTTACACTGTGATAATCAAGGAAAAATATTTAGCTATATGCTAATAAAATTCAACTTGTTTATAGATGACGACTACATGATTCACAAAAGTTACAAAAGTTACATTGATTCGTACAATGTTGTTCTCAATTTCTTACTGTGCCTGATAACATGCAGTTGGAAAAAGTCAATTACCAGCTTTTAAAAAAGCCACATTTTTTCAATCATAATTCAACTACATTTAGAGATCATAATATTAAATATTGCAGCCATTGAAATCAATCGATATTATGTCGAATCTAAGTGCGTGATTCGAGGTTCATTCATTTTAGATACTCGCATTTTTCGCTGCAGGAATAGAACGATTCTTTGAAATAGTGTCTCTTTATGCACAAATTATTGGTGAGGTAGATTTTTGTTATATATTCTGACAGAAGTGCTTTCTTTTATAGTGAACGGTCCGGAGAGGCGAAGATAGCAAACAAGTACTTTATAAGTAATAATAATAGTTTCATATTCAACGAATTAGTATCTCAACGACGGCGCCGGTGGAGTGGCATGTCTAGGGATTTGATGGTAGAGTTGCCTATCTGATGTTGGTGATAGGCACTCAGTTCAGAAAGAGACCGAAGGAAAAAAATAATAATAATTAGCCTTTTCACCTTTCGAAAGTACATATGTTCAATACCTTCATTGTTACGTAAAAAAATAAACAGCGAAACATCAAAATTACTCGACCCTATTTATATGAGAAACACAATTCATTTCAATAATTCATTACCACAAATATTAACAGTTCATTCATAATCAGCCGCAAACAGAACTGCAACCATCCAACGAAGCTCATCAAAGACGAAAATGCTATATCACTTAGAGTGCAATATTATACAAAATGTAAACCCATATATAAATGAATAAAAAATTAAGTTAAAAAGATTCATTTTAATGCCAGTCGAAAACAGTCGAAATAGGAAACACATCGAATGCACGCTGCCGCGAGGCACAAACCCTCGACTACCAACAGGATACGTTCCATTTGAGACAGTATATTCTGATTTCTGATTCTGACAGCCTAAAATATTTTTGATAAGGCGGAGTGTCGAACAAAAATAAAATAATTGGTTCTGTACCAGAATACGACGTCATAGTGAAAAAATGCCTATTCTGGCCGCAAAAGTGTTGTGAAACCTCAAGATGTCCAGGAGTCATTTTTAGAGGTGATGTGACGAAGGAATGAAAATTTGTCCCAAGCGCGGATTGCTTGCCAAACAAGGATTGTGTACCGAATATCGAAATCTGTCTCTTCCACTTTTTGCACAGCTCCCTTGTGCAAATTTTGCCACCTTGTTGGTTGCCACTCTTACTTGGTGCCTTTCGAATCGAATGCGATTAGTGGTATAAGTTTATCACGAACTCCAACCAATTTAAACAAAGCCCAAGCTGGGTCCAAACAATCTGAAGTTAAATCAGTGTCAAATACTGATGAGATGAAATTGAAAAGTAAACTTACCAATGTTAGGTATAGTGCTCTTCATAAACTAAATGGTTTACATTTACTGATTACTGGTGAACTATCGAAATGAGTGAGTCGTAGAAGCAAGAAGTGGAGCTCCAGCCAAAGACGGTCTGCCGATGGTTCATATAGCACAACAACTTAAATCGGACGACCAGCCACAAAGATTCGTTTTTTGTTATTTTTATTTTTTATTATATATTCTTATAAGGTATTTTAAAAGAAACCATTTTAAGTAAAATTATTCGATTTCCATAACCATTCATCGATTAATCGAATCGTAATCGGACATCCCTAAACGAAATGTTGGATTGACGTTAGAATTGATCCAATGCCATTCTGGTCATGCAGTGCCTCGTTTCCTACAGCTACCATCATTCCGCTTGATTGTCTGATGCTCTTTAAACGTCACATGAGATAAAGTGCAATGTACGAATCCGAGCAACTGATTCATTGTTACTCACATGCTAAAGAGTTATAAAAAATTGAGTGCCATTATTTTTTGGAATATAGCCTTCAGGATGATTCTATATTCATTCTAAGTTGGGGGTCCCTAAAAGCCCGGGGCCCGTGGTCCCGGCCCAGTGTGCCCATGCGTAAAGACGGTACTGCTAACAGGTTATGGAACGAAAGAATAGGACAAAGCAAGAAATATACGTTGGCAAATGTGCGAAAAGTTGCTGCAAAAAACGATGCAAGCATCGTTACTCACACTAACGTGTTGTATTTTTTTACTTTGCTACAGATGAGCTATAGCTCGGTGCAGTGTGCTAGCTATAACCGTACAGCGAAAGCTATCGGTGCTCGTGCTACTTGCTAGCTCAATGAACTTAGCTCTGACACATTATGAGCCAGTGCATAGGAATAACACACAGTGCCGCACCGTTTTTGTGCATGCCTGGCGACTTGAGGACAAACATTTTTGTAATTTTACATATTTAGTGTACGTTGCACGAAAATTATAGTCGATGACGAAACTATTTTTCGAGAATGGAACGAAATGTTTCGTTCTTTTACTAAATGTTCATCGGATAAAAGTTTTCGTATTTTAACGTTGTATTTTTTCATACGATCAGATCGATCTGGCAGAATTAAACTTATTTCACAGTGCTCACCACTATTGAGTATTGATATGATTGTGGTACGTTTTGTTCGCGATATTAACTGAAAATGTTTACTAAAGTTAGATATACATACTCTCGTAGCAGGGGAAACCGAAGAGATTTGAAAGAGAGGAGAGTTTAAACAGTGCCCATTGCTAGAGAAACAATACCATTAGCGATTCAACAATAATTTATTTGTTTTACTTATATCGTGCCCACAAATCCTCCAATACACACCAACGACGTTAAATGAGTATTTACGGTAAACACTAGGTAGGGCATCGCAATTTTTTTTTAATTCTCAAAGGCCCCCCTCTCATATTGTGACAAAAGTCAAAGTAAGCTCATATGCCAATTTTCACATTATTTGGACAATGCCAAACCCACGCCGTTTGTTTGAAATTTTTGAAATTGTCGTTATGGGAAAATATGGAGGAAAAATATATTAAATGCTATAACTTTTGAAGTAGCACCCAGAAAATTACAATTCATACCCCTTTTTAAAGGAAGTAACCTTAGCCCTATACTCCCAACTTCCCTCATTCGGTCAAAGATCTCGGAGTTTTTCTCGATGAAAAACTGACGTTCAAGCAGCATATCAGCTATATTGTTGCAAAGGCATCACGCTGTTTGGGGTTCGCAATGAGAATATTTAAGCACGTTTCAGAAAGCACTTGAAATCTCTTTACTGCTCACTCGTTCGTTCAACATTGGAATATTGTTCAGTTGTGTGGAACCCTCATCATCTCAACGGTGCTCATCGAATTGAGACAGTACAGCGCAGAATCGTTCGGTTTGCCTTTCGTCGATTGCCTTGGAACAACCCTCACCAGCTGCCGAGTTACGAAAATCCTGGTTTGCTTATTGGACTCGATACATTGCAAGTGCGGCTAATTGACTGTCCGATTACCTTTTCGCCGGACTAACTATGGAGTCAACGGTGCCATCATTGGTTTGCAACGGACTTTCAACAGAGTGTCACCCGAGTTCAACCTTGACACCCCGCATAGCAGATTACAATCTGACTTTTTAAATATATTAAGAAATTATCATTAGGACCACAGTGTGTCTGTTGATATTAATTATATATGGTCGGTGTTAAGTCAGACCGCACTAAGAGACAATTTGTTGATTTCGAGAAAAACAAGTTTAAAGTTTGAATCGCAGCATCCTTTACATAATAATTGAAAAAATATTTTTGCCATAACTTTTGCTTATTGTTACATATTTCAAATCTGGCAAATGTCAAATATAGCTGAAGAAATTCTTTATGCAGTGCTATCCTTATCGCATTTTTTATGTTTTGCGACTTAGTCCGGTCTGACTTAACACCGACCAAATAAGTAACTAAACAAATAAACTCAACAAAGTTCGCGTACAGTACCATCAAAACCAGCTGCCAGCACCATCAATAAAGAAGCAAATGCCCATTGAGACAGATCGACAACAGCGACCTGTAAGAACAAGAACACCCGACCGTGAACAGCGAGAATGCAGAACCGATGGCGACATGGACATGAACGATGATAACAACGCAGCTATTGTCTCGCCGCGCAGGAAGAGGATCTCAACGCACAGCAGCAAACTGCGGTAACAAGTCTTGTGTAATTTTTATATTTTTTCATATTATGAATTACATAAAAGATCCACGCTCAGTTTTGCTAACGCATTGAGTCGTGTTAAATCTATTATATAAAAACCTGTTTTCATCCACCTAGTGGTGCAATTGTACCTTTCTCATTTATCCAAACTATGATCCAATAGCTGGTTATGTTCAATATAATTGTGGAAATGTCTATTAAATTCTTATTATACTTAGCACGTATCTCACGACTACCACGAAAGTCGACGCTGACTCACTTTAAACAAAAAGTGTAATAATTAGAGTATAGTGTCTATTTTCATCCTATTTGGGAGGGTGCCACACTAATTCATTAATCAATGAAATCCGTACAAATTAACACCAACAGCTTTGCTTCGTTTTTAAGAACCAAAGGAATAACACAAATGCCCTGAAAACGGTGAAATGTTCATGTTTGAACGCAACGAAAACTCGAATCGAGTGCTCCTATTGTTGCCCTACCACTTGACTCAATGCGTTGAACAAAGATGGCAGACGCTGCTCTAACCAACAGCTTCCAATGGGTAGGGTGATAACAGAAATATGGCGAAAATACGCTCATATCCCTAATTAGCTTAATCAGCATAAGTTTGATGTTATCTTTATGCGATCATAATTTAAAATGCTTGGAGAATGGCTTTGGAAAGGGAGTGGTTGGTGGTTAGCAGAATGAGAGTGGAAGATGCGTCAGAAATACTTCATTTTATGTCGGTATGCGATATGGATGAAGAAAATGCGGTTTTGAGGGTGACCCAAGTTGGGGGGGGGGGGGGGTTGGGGGAGTTTAGGTGATGAAGCAGGGATGTGTATGGGTAAGAGGAGGAAGACGATGCAATATTCAACTGTATACTATGCTTTCCATTTGTGACTTGATTTGTGTAAATCTGTTTAGTCATCACCGAAGAACCAATGTGACTTTAATTGTAGAATTTGCCCGGAATCCGGGAATTCAGGAATCGTCGGTAGTGGACAATATATTCAAAGAATTTTGGCAATCAATGATCTAGAATCTGAGAATCGAAGTAATTTGTTGACCATTTCAATAGTTTTTAGCCTCTGGGGTATTGCGACTGTAACGGTTTATATGGGAAATTACAGTGTGACATTACTAACCAACCTGTAACTCCGGAACCAGAATCCAGAACCGAATGAAATTTATTGGCAGTCAATGGGGTTATTGAATCTTTTATTTGAAATCAAGTTTGTAAAAATTGGTCAAGAATTCGCTGGGAAATAGGTGTGATATTAGCTTAGGAGCTTGGCGAGTTCCCCCGGGGCATCATGAACCGTCAAAGATGGCCAATGTGGCTAAAGCTACTTTCAATGATCAGTAGTGATCTAGACCTGCAAATCAAAGTAATGTTGTACCATTTTAATATGTATTACATCATTTGGACATCACACAGTGGCGGGTCTTCGAACAAAAGTCGGACAAAATGAAAAATGTTGCCCAATTTGGCTAAAAATTATATGTTAAGGTGATTTTGGGGTGCTGAGCTCATTTTTAATGTCAAAAGTTATAAAAGATGAGATAAATTTTTCCATGCAGTGTTATCGAACTTTTCTTATTAGAATAATACTATTTTTATGATAAATCTTTTTTACTGATTAGATATAACTAAAACTAGATATAACAACATAATAATTGGATAAAACTAGTTTCAATCTCTGCATAAAGTGTTTGTTTACGTTTTATTCAGTTGGTATTTTGAACTGACTGATCACCATGCTCCTCCATGTCAGCTAACATTTAAAAATGTTGATTTTAAACCCCTACACTATGGGTCACAAGGGCGGTTTTTCGGTACAAAAATCAATAACTCCCAAACCGTTCATTTTAGAGAAATTTTATCTGAGAGAATATTTTTGGAAATTAAATTGGCTTTCTTTTAAAGTAAAATGTAACTAGGGTGGTCCTCTCGAACATTCTTTTCGAAAAAATATTTTTCGAACTAAATGGTGTAGCAAGGTACTTACTTCAGCAAAGTTGTAGAAAAATGTTTTTCAAGTAACATTTTCAAATGCATCAAAGTTATAGCATTATCGGTTTTCATGCTATAATTATTTTTCTTCTTTAACCTAGGGTGTTTCTGAAAAAGTCAGTTTTTTAACTATAACTTTTTAAGTAGTAAGTCTATCTAAATACTCTCTATGAAGTAATTTTAGTACTTTTCATTGCACATATTTTTGCTGAAGAATGTGAATCGATATCATTTTTCGTTATCGAGTTACGATCATTTTTTTAAATAAAAAAGATAGTTTTCAATGACGTCTAACTCAGAAGGTTGCAAAAAGTAGCAGCTAAATTTGTACTTTTTCGAAAGTGCATCAAAAATACTATCAAATATCTCAAAATCAACTTTTGCTTTTTATCCTTCAGCGAAAAATGTTGACATCAACATTATGATCAAATGACATCAGCTTACGGTTGTTTTTAACCCTTTCATGCCCAACTTTTTTCTAGTGCATGTAGGGTTTCAAAACTATTTTTCCTTGAAAACGGTTGGGTCAAGAAACACGAAAAGTCTATTTTCATAAAGATAGGTGCTTCCATGGCAGTGCTAGAAGCTGGTCAATTTTTACCTTGTAATGCTCAATGCAATTCTCCTAGCATAATTACAATAGTCCAATTACGTAGAAAACGTAGCCAACGACAGTCTAAATTGATAAGTTTTATCAGTTTTCAATAATATTGCACCATAACGAAGATAAATGAAAAAATCATTTTCCGTCGTCAACGTAAATTATCCCTGGCAGCACTGCTCCACCGGAATCCAATCAGACTAATTGCAATAACTTCAATTCTAGATCTGATCCTTGTAACTGTTAATACTCAAATTAAAGGCAATAATCACATTAATGAGCCTTACTTGTTTTTGTGAGCAAATCTCGCCTCAATCAATAGTTATAGCTGTTTAAAAACGTTGTTGTCCACAAACAACATGGGCATGAATGGGTTAAGGGCCTGGTCATCGCCATTTAGCACCTGCTTTACTAGATCAAAAAGTCGAGTTTTTAAAATGATTTTTTGAGCTTGTCAAATATATGTACACAAATATTGAAAACGTTAGGCTCAGGCAGATATTTATTTTACTATTCTACATAACTATTTTATTATAATCGACATCAACATAATTATTATAATCACAATCATCAACATCATCAGCATCGTCGTCGCTATAGTTATCTGAATCGTGTTTCTTTTCCCAAAGATTAAGTTTCCTTTTCCTTTTCAAGCACAATTCATGCACTCGGTTTTTTGGACGGCCTATAATTTTGAACATTATATAAACAGTATAAAATGTAGAGCATGTTACTTTAAAAAGCGAATGAATTAAGGATTACCCTTCATTCTGTTCTGAGTAAGCGACGAATTTCTGTGAATGCTGGTTTAGGAGGAAGTGCATTTTTTTGGAACTGTTAACAGCTTCTCAAAATATTTCGAATTTTTATCGAGCACTTTCGTCTCAATTCCAATTCCATAATTGATCAAACCTTTTACATGTTTTAATTGCTACAGCTTTTGCATTCCGAGCGAAATTCTTTTTTTCATTTTCTCCCACATCAAATGATCTCATAATTTTCTCAACCCAAGCCTTTATTTTATTTCTATTTTCACCTTTGGTCACTTTCCAGAGATCGAATGATTTTCTTTTATCCATTTTAACGGAACTAATAATATAAAGCACTACACGCGTTCATCAAAGCAGTCGTCGGCTACTGCGATTCGATACATGAATGGGATTAATACCAATTAAACTGTCACGACTCGTGGTGTTGTTGATTATATATGACATCGAAGGACAAAAAAGCAAAAGTTGATTTCGAGATATTTGATAGTATTTTTTAAGCATTTTCGAAAGAGTACAAATTTAGCTGCTACTTTTTGCAACCTTCTAAGTTAGAGGTCATTGAAAACTATCATTTTTATTTAAAAAAATGATCGTAACTCGATAACGAAAAATGATATCGATTCACATTCTTCAGCAAAAATATGCGCAATGAAAAGTACTAAAATTGTTTCATAGAGAGTATTAAGATAGACTAACTACTTAAAAAGTTATAGTTAAAAAACTGACTTTTTCAGAAACACCCTAAGTTAAAGAATAAAAATAATTATAACATGAAAACCGATAGTGCTATAACTTTGATGCATTTGAAAATGTTTCTTGAAAAACATTTTTCTACAACTTTGCTATACCATTTCGTTCGAAAAATAATTTTTCGAAAAGAATGTTCGAGAGGACCACCCTAGTTACATTTTACTTTAAAAGAAAGCCAATTTTATTCCATCAAATATTCTCTCAGACATAATCTCTCTAAAATGAACGGTTTGGAAGATATTGATTTTTGTACCAAAAAACCGTCCCTGTGACCCATATGGGTAAAAAGGGGCAAAACGAGACCTTAAAATTCGAAAAGTAGAGATTATTTCTTATAGAATGTATAATAAGTGACCTTTACGAACTGTTTCACCTGATTGTACAGAATACATTCGTTAAAAAAAAGAATTTGCTATCAACCCACTTCGAATCAAATTTGGCAAACATGTTGAAATGATCAACAAAGTTCTTTAAATTTTCTTTAAAATGAAACTAGATATGTTTAAATCAGATCAATATTGAAGGAGCAACATGTTTTAGAAGGGAAGATAGATACTGTGATTTCGAAAATGAATTTCATTAGAGTTGTCTGACACAGTGATGTTTAAATTGCTATTAAAAATCTAATTCTCATTCGTTTGTCACAAAGTTTGGAGAATATGTCATTCAATACATAAGAAATCCAGAAAAAGAATATCAATATTTGAAACATAGGTTTTGTCCGATCTCCGACCACTGTGCATCATGGTGGTACCAGTTTATATGGGAATTTGCTGTGTGACCGCACTCTTCAACCCGTAACTCCGGAACCGGAAGAAAATTGTGTGAGTTTAAATGACACACACATACACACATATACACACATACATACACACAGACATTTTTCGATCTCGACGAACTGAATCGAATGGTATATGACACTCGGCCCTCCGGATTTCGGTTGAAAAGTCGATTTTTACATAGCCTTTCTTTATATGCGAGAGGTAAAAATCAAGAATCATCATTACAATCGGTTAAAATTTTGCCACAATTTCGTGAGGCAGATCGATTCTAAATTTTAGAAACGTGCCCAACATTTTTCTAGCGTATACAGTGTTCCAAAACTATTTGTGAAGCAACACGAAAATCTTGCTATGGTCAGCTTTTCTTGCAGTGCTAGAAGCTGCTCCATCTTTACCTTCGGATGCTCAATACCATTCTCCTGGAATTTTTACAATAGTCCAATTATTTGACAAATGTTGTCGAAAGCAATTGAAATTGACAGGTTTTATCAGTTTTCACTTCAATTTCAAGACAACGAAGATATATCGTTTCCACCGGTAATTCAAATTGCTTCCCGGTCATGAATGAGTTAACGCTTAACACAAGCTACATATAATTCAGTACACCCTTGGGATCATCGACACTCTGCCCACAGATCACTACTTTATCGTTTCGGACAGCCTCAGTTCTATCGAGGCTCTTCGTGCGGTGAAGCCTAAAAAGCAATTCCCGTATTTTCTGGGGAATATACAGGAGTCCTTGTGTACGCTATCTGAAAAATCTTATCAGATTACCTTTGTTTGGGTCCCCTCTCATTGTTCTATCCCGGGCAATGAAAAGGCCGACTCATTAGCAAAGGTGGGCACATTAAATGGTGACATATACGAAAGACCAATCTGCTTCAACGAATTTTTTAGTATTTGTCGTCAGAGGACGCTCAACAGTTGGCAAACCTCGTGGAGCAACGGGGAACGTGGACGATGGCTACATTCGATTATCCCAAAGGTATCAACGAAGCCTTGGTTCGGGGGGATGGATGTGGGTCGGGATTTTATTCGCGTAATGTCCCGACTTATGTCCAATCACTACACCATGGATGCGCATTTGCGGCGTATTGGGCTTGCGGAGAGTAGTCTGTGCGCTTGTGACGAGGGCTATCACGACATCGAACACGTTGTCTGGGTATGCGCCGGGTATTGTGACGCCAGGTCTCAGTTAAGGTTGCACGGAGAATGCGCAAAATTCGCAAACGAAAAAAGCAGTTTTTTTCCACACCGTATGTCAGATCTTCATAAAAATCAATCAGCGTGTGTAGAATGTTGTTACAGTACTGCTGATTGATTTTTATTTTGCGAATTTTGCGCATTCTCTGTGCAACCTTAAAGGATTCCGTTCGGGCCCGAGGTAGACCACCCAATGTACCAGTCCGAGATATGCTGGCAACTCGTGATTTCCCCTATATGTCCCTTATTTATACCTTCATAAAAACGATAAATATCCCAATTTAGCCCCTCTCTTTTATTTCTCGTTTTTAGAGTTTCCTCCTGCCTTGTGGAACCGATCAGCTCCAGAGTGCCACTATGTAATCGCCGTCGCCCTTACCACTACGCCTGCATAGAAGGAAACTGAAGCGAGAGCGACTCGAGGTCCGATGACTTTTGAAGGATTCACCGCGGGTCCGAAGAATACCATCTGCCAATCCGGTACTCGACGACTTACCAGACTGAGGCGCAAATTTGTTTCGCTTATAACCCCCCCCCCCCCCACCCCCCGTTTGAGCGAAAGTTGCAAGTTTTGCTCTTCTTTCCCTGTCACCATACGCCTTCTCTCCCCTGTCCTTAATACAACTGCTGCTACACTGATGTGGAAATAAGCCACCCTCTGAATATCTTGACCAAGCATAAGTTTTCGTTAAAGAAAAAAAAATCGAATTAATATTCTGTATTCCTAGTTTTAAGATAGCTATAATTTTTACTCTTTATTGAAACTCTTGTCCTCCATCTTGTAAATAGAATTGAATCCCTAGTTTTAAGATTTCTGTGAAATTTCTCATAAATATTTGTTCCCCCTTTTGTGTACTAAACTATATTGTTAGTTTTAAGATAACCGTAAAATATTTCGTAAAATACTATTACTCCCCCTCTTGTATATCAAAGTGAATCCCTTGTTTTAAATTTTTTCATAAAAAATCTTTTGGCCCTCTCTTGTATATTAAATCTTATTTCTAGTCTTAAGATAGCTGTAAACTTTCTTTTCCTTTGTAAAAAAAAATATTTCAACATTGTAACCTCCTAGTTTTAAGATATCCAAAATGTAAAAACAAAAGCATTTGGCACCGCCAAGCTAACGCATTTGTGCCTATCAAATAAACGAAATGAAAAAAAACAAGCTACATATTGTAGAGGAAATCTAAACTCATCATCATTGTTCTTTTAGGTCCAATTGAGAATTATAATATTGATTGCTTTGATAATATTGTTGACTAAAAGATGGATTGGCAATCTAATAAAAAGCTCTTGGGTTTAGGGCAGCCGTAAGTAGCACCCCTCTCAAATATAATAATTATTATCATTACAAACACTACGGGTATTACATACGCCTCTTGCCAAACTGATGAAATTTCGAAGCTTTGGTTCCAGAACTTAAGCCACTAATGCTTCTCAAATGTATCAATCACTCCGAGCTTTCCAAGTCTTAAATCCCCAAAGTACCATGCAGTCTTATAAAACCTATTGAAAAAAAAAATCATTCCAAAGAATTCCAGCGATTCCTCAAAGCAACATATACATCCTAAAAAATTTCAAACGATTTCAAGGTCCAGTTCAACCAACAAACTATACATGTTTTAGTATCAGTTGCAACACTATACAACACCTATCAGCAAAACAAACCAATCGAATACACCCAACTGCACAAAAGAAAGTTTATCAATTATTGAAACGTCAATCCCCACCGCAATCGATTTTAGCATCCGGAATAAACTTTTATAGGCAAAATTACAACTTGCTTGCTGCCAGCACGAAACCAAAACCGAAAGGCTCCCGGAATGGAAAGAATGATACGTCCCATGGAGGGAGTCATGCCGACCACAAATCGGGAACAGTCTACTCTCACACACACAGGGCCACGAACAGATTGGTTACGCAATGCTAGTGCGAAAAACTTATGGTACCAATTGGACCCCCTTTGGAGAATCGAGACTTTAATTAAGTGGGTGTATGGGTTTTTGCTAATTATTATTAGTTTGGATGCAACTTCTATTTTAATGCTACGGCCAACATAGGAAAAACAATCTATGTTGTTTTTATTTGGACACAAGAAAGTAGGAAGTCATAATTGAATTCCTAGAAGTAACGACTAGAAACTAAATTCTGTCGAGAACTTCACATTTCCGTTCACCATGAAACATATTGTTGCTCGCTGGATTACTTAGAATCTCCAAACGGCACCGAAATTGAATTTCAGACAAACAACTTGAACTACTGGCTACTACCGTACGTGTTCTGCACCGAGGAAGCCACTGGTAACAGATTCGATCAACATGACCACAGAAAAGTCGTTCGACCAAATCACGCAGAACCACCCGTCGACTGTGTAGTAGCTCTCAACAACGGCGCGGCCGAGCAGACAGTATGGTGCCTCTTCTGCTGTGCGGTGATTTGTTTGTTTGTCGATTCATTTTATCGATGTGCAATATCAGGGCGAATGTGCCCAAAGTTCATAATATGCTAGGAAAACATCACCAGCAGGGACGTTCGGAAGACCTGAGTCTGAGGACGGGCAGGAGGAAATGTGCTGCCTGCTACTGATGACCGTTGACATAGTACGGGGAGCACTATCTGGTGAACGGATCGAATCAAGGTAACTGTTTCCGGGTTCGGCTGATGGTTGATGGATGATGGCCGTTATTGCATAACTTTTCGGTGCTCTGATGAAATCATTGCAAAGCACTGAAGTATATTTCAAGTAAGTGTATCTCGAGAGCACAATTATTATTTTATTTTGTGAGTTAAAATTGTTGCGGGGTTTTGCAAATTGCCAGGAAATTAATTACCTGACTCTTTAAAATAGTTCGCAAAACTAAATAGGAACAAATTTCAAATTACGTTGATGTGACACAATATTCGTAATTTTTTGATTACTTGGCCATTATGTTAATTTTTGTTGTTCAATTACCCGGCCATTATGTTGATTTTTTTGAATAAAGTCAAGAAAGAGTTATGGTTTTGTTTGAATTGTGAATAAGTTTTTGTACACAAATCGGTTTTGTATTCTGGTGTATGTTAAATTTCCTTTTCTCAATACTCAATGAATAGGAACAGACAAAATATTGCTGTTTTCGTGGCTGACCACAATAGAGTAGCAACCACGATACAAAACTTTTCTAGGCTGTGTCTCTACGTTTAACGCAGAGATGCAGTGTTTTTTCCATAATTGTTTGATCCATTTCCAAATTTGTTCGATTAATTTCAAAATCGTCAATCGTCATAACGTCTTCTGAGGAAATATGGACTTTACAAGCTTTTTGTTTTGGTGTTGTTGTTTTAATGGTTAGGCCTGCAAAAATTGAGATATATTTTTTAATTTTCGTGTGACAAAACACATTAAAAGAATACCTTCAGCAAAGTTGTAAGTCATATATTCGTGAACAACTTAGCAGAAGACGTTAAGTTTTTTTTTTAATTTTTAATAATTTGTTTGGAAATAGAAAAAAAGGTTTGTGGAAGTGAGTGGGAAGTGAGAGTTGATCCAGAGTTGTAATAGTGGGGGGAGAATGTAATGAAATCCCGTCGCACTCTTAAAGCGAGATGCTTTCCGAACTGAAGAAAGATCCTAGCTTAGGGCTAATTGAGAAGCTGCTAGGCGAGGAATCAACCGCAAGGGCTCTATCCCACGAGACAGTGGTTGAGTGTAGGAATTTGGACGAGATCACAGAAAACCGACTGAAGAGTGCGTAGAGGGAACATTGTGAGTTAGTAGATGTACCGATGGTAATTCGGATGATGAAGGTGTATAGCGGTACGCAGACGGCGTGGATACGGTTTTTGATGACCATAGTTAGCAGATCGAATCAAAGTTTCGGTTATAAGTGTGTTAATTGAAGACTGCTCCCCCAGAGATACCAAACAAGTGGAGAGATGCTTTAAATGCATTGTGGAAGCATTTACCGACCTCGACGAGTCGAATGATATGTGGTACTTGGATCTCAAGACCAAATTTAGGTTATCCATTTTCAGAGTGATTGCGTAACCTTTCTAAGGGTCGATTTCTTCACCCTCGCATAACTTTTAAACCAGGTTTACCAGTACGATTAAACCTGGCTTAAGCGTTAAGTGAGGATGAAGAGATCGCTCATAAATGAGAAAAACAAAGACCGCATTATTAATGCGAGCATAAAATTATCAAATGACTCAGGAATTTAAAAGTTCTAGAAGCCAAGACACGACGAATTTTAAAATAAATTAATCAAAAAATTCAAGAATAGATAAATCTATACATGAAAATCGTGAAATTTCGAATTCAAACATCTGATTTAACCCTTTCATGCCCTAGTTTTTCCTAGTACATGTAGGGTTTCAAAACTATTTTTCCTCGAAAACGGTGGAGTCAAGAAAAACGCAAAGTCTTTTTTCATAAAGATAGTGCTTTCCTCGTAGTGCTAGAAGCTGCTCAATCTTTACCTTTCAATGCTCAATACAATTCTTCTAGAATATTTACAATAATCAGATTGGAAAACGTAGCTAAAGACAATCTAAATTGATAAGTTTTATCAGTTTTTAATAATATTGCAACATAACAAAGATATATAAAAATTTATTTTCCGTCGTCAACGTAAACCGTCTCTGGCAACACTGCTTCGTCGGAGTGTAATCAGACAAATTGCAATAACTTTAGTTCTAGAGCTTATCCATGTAACTAATAATACTCAAATGAAAGGCAATAGTCACATTTATTAGCCTTACTTGTTTTTGTGAGAAAATCTTACCTCAATCAAAAGTTAAAACTGTTTAAAAACGTTGTTATCCTGGTTTGGAGAATTGGCAGGGCCATGATATATGCTAGCACAAAAGTTTTGTTCTGGCTTTGATTTTGAACATGTCCATCTTCGCATGCTCGTCGGTTGCACGGACTGGGCTGAATGAAGCAGTGACATTCTCTTTCCAGTGCTCATATGCCTTCTTATCAAGGTCAGTTTCGCCTTCTGATGGTTTGTATTCTGGAATGTGTAACGGTCCCAGTGACTTGTGATTCATGGTCGCCAACAGAGACTCGTTTTCAGATACGCGACAAACGTCAAGCGTAGTGTCCATTCTTACTTGTACACTTGACGTACTGTTACCTTCTCTGTCTAGAAGTAACCGATCTCTTTCAGTCTTACCGCATTCAATTCGGTTTTCAGCGCTATCAATTCTTGCATAAGCATCTTTTTTGAAATTCTTTTTTTCGATTTCGGTTTCGACCTGCATTCCGGCATGAAGGTGTTAAGAAAATAAAAAATTCAAGAGCCAACAAATACAAAACTCTGGAAATCCATGATCTCAAGAATTCAGATGACCGAAAATCCAATAGTTGCATTATCTAAGAGTTCAAGGATCTACAAGTCCAAAAGAAACCATCTCGTTGAGTTCGCTCTCTCTCCTCTATATTCCGGTGCTTTTTGGCTCCATTTTCACGATATTCCTGGTTTATTTATAATAAAGATGTAAGGAATTAGAACTTCGCCCCAATATACAAAAATAATCATTTACCATTCCTCACTTGTAGCACTACTTCAATGCAATTGAATACTATTTACAGGTAGCCTTATCTCAGTTTACTATTTATAATCACGCGTTAAAATACTGGACCTAAAAATTCTATTCTGCACAAAAATTATTTTTTTGGGTATCTGTGAACAAAAAGACATCTTTTAATTCCAAGACGAATTCCTGATTTTTAGATTTCCTGATAACTAATTAAAGCCCATCGATTAAGTAGAAAAACCAGATAATCTTAAAAACACCGGCAAGAAAAGAAGAACGAAAACGTGCTCTTTGCAATGGGATTTGTACAAACATTTAAAAGTATTCTGAAACAATGGTTCTGGAATTCGTACAATTCGTTATTCGTTTTATTCAATTATTTCAATTAAACAACTTTCTTTAAATTTTATTCTATATGCTCATTTTTTCCAGTTCATTCATTTCATGGATTATATTGGTTTTGTTTATTTTTTTTCATTTTAAATATATGACATATTTTAAATATATGATCATTTCATTTTAATGATGATTCATTAAGCATTTTTTTTATCCATTTTGTTTATTTGACCTCATTTTATCTATTGTATTCATTTCATTCTTTGTATGCATTCCGATTAGTTTATTATCTCAGGCATCTTATTCGTATCAATCATTTAACTTATTTTATTCACTTTTTTCATGTTTTGCAATTTTATATTATTTTTTTTCATTTCACACATTTTATTTATTTTAATAATCTGACTATCTTTGTTCAGCCTTTCATATTATTCATTTCATCTAGAATATTAATTAGACACAATTTAACTCATTCTATTCAATTTATTACTATTTAATATCGCTGATTTTTTCGTTTTGATCATTTTATTGTTTAAAAACAGACAAAATGAAAAAAATGATAAAATGCATAGAAATAATACATTTTTATTCATTTCATCACTTTCTTTATTTTGTTTATTTTATTCATTCTATTCATTTTATTGATTTTATTAACCCTCTTCCTACCCTATTGTTTATGACCAACAACGTTTTCTAACAGCTATAATTTTGGAGTTAGACAAGATTTCCTGAGCATAAGCATGATGACCGTACAATTTGTAGTTGCTGCGCGCTCCGAGCACATATGAAACTCCATATGGATCTATTCTCTAATTAACCAAACAAAGAAACTAAATCAACCTACTCTGAAATGTAGCCCAACCGGCGCCACCCGGTGGACGCGTGCCCTCTCTGGACGCCATCACAACGAAAACAAAATAATATACGACAAATCTGGATAAACATGTGAAAAGGGCATAACGCAAATGAGAGCCTCTCTGAGTTTACTGTCTCTTTCGATTACTACGGTGTCATCATAAAACTTTCCAACATTGTTTTAATAAATATCGAAAGACTCTAATGTCGTCTAGCATATTATGCTAAGAGTTAAGAAGCAAACGTAAAAGCGGCCTAGTTATTGACGGAAGAGAAAGTAAACACAGAGAGGCTCTCATTTGCGTTATGCCCTTTCTCACATGTTTTTCCAGAAATATGCCCACTCTCATTACAGTTTGTGTCGAATTTAGAGACATTCGTTCGTGAACGGTTCAAACAGGTTCAAATACACTGGTTCACACTGGAGAACGTGTGAACGGAAAATTTTTGTCAAAGAACGGTAGCCGCCAACACACTTCAAAACCAATAGACTGAAAAGATCGTCAAGTGCTCTGGCCTGATCTCAAACAAACAAATGAAAATGAATCGACCAATCGTCCCGCAAACCACTCACCATGCTCTCCCTGTGTGAAACCGGACGAAGAAAGACACATAAGCATATCCAAAACACTCATTTCACTCTCCAATTCCATCACCACAACCCAAACAACTGCCAATCCTTCTTTTAGCCGTTCCAGGTCACACCCGTGCAACATATACAGAGATATGTATTAGTTCAGGCAGCGAACGCTCTTCGAGAGCCCTCGTCCAACAGTGATGTCAGATTTGCAAATATTTCTGCAAATGTGCAGACTTCCAGTTTTGATACACACCCTCCACATTTCCAACATGTTGTTGAAAATTAAAGGTATTCTGCCATACTTCTCTCCACCGACACTCCACATCTTTAATGGGTCATCCCTTATTGAGCGTAGTCTCTTAGGCATTCCTGAAAATCCCAGACAATAAAAACTTTCATTACATGCACTCGAAAAAAAGAATATTGGCATCTTTGCTGAGAAACCGTGTTGCTTGAGGCACGACTATCTTGACAGCCACTCGTAGGGTTGCCACCTCTGGAGAGGCTTTAACCCGAAGATTTTCACTGACCTGGGGGTTCAAAGGAATCAAAGCGATTGCTCGACATTAAAGAGCACTTTAATCGTTTTCTACTAACTATTGAGCGAAAAACAGACAAGTATGTACTCTTTCATTCCGACTGTAAGTCGTTATGGATTTTAGCACTGGTTGATTAGAAAATTACCAAAATTATCTCACAATCACCGTAGAATGTTTTTGCCAAGCTTAATGCACCACCACTCCATGGCGTTAAAATAAAGCTGTAAATTTTTCACATTTGCGAACGGATTTGTCGTTTTAACCAGGTGTAGTATTTCACTTCCCCGGCTACGTGTCAATGCAAAAGCACCAGATACTCTTGCTGTGAAGGATAAATCGAACGAGCATTGCTCTCCTCCACAACTAACAGGAAAAGGAGTAGCAAAACACCAGAAGATTCGTTAGATGTTGACCTTGTCAGTTGAATTCGAATAAATCCGCTATACAAGTGAAGCGATTTGATAAAATTGCAGCAAAATAACTTTTTATATCATTTTGAGCGACATAGTTCAATGCAAAATTTCAATTGTAGCATATAACGAAATATAACTTTCCATAATTTGTAGTACATTTGATTTGTTTTTCTTTTTCATTGATTTGCGAAATCAGCACCTTGAAACCAAAGGTTAGTCGGGCAAAATAAATCTGAACCACAGCGATAGTAAACGAGCCTTTTTAAATATTCTGCAAAAACCAATTAATTCAATGTTAATTCTTCAAAAGGGCTAATGAGATTTTTGTAAACAATCTTATTTCGCTCATTATTCCACTGCCGAGTTGAATTTCGTGAAAAGTACACATGAATCAATATCTTTACCCTTGGTAGAATCAATTTCAAATGTTTTCTGTGTTGAATTTATAACAAATTAAGAGAAATCAGCAAAACAAAAGTTTGTTTACAAATCTTATTAGCCCTATTCAAAAGTTGATATGGAATTTCAAAAAAGCTGAAATTATGCTTCTTCCTACCAAACCCGGAGAAATTAATGTAAAGCCCGGAGGTCCAAAGATCGCTCCCGAAAACCTGAGGTTAAAAAAGTTTGATTATTCTATTATCGAATCGATTAGTTGCGTTAATTCAGAAAAAAATATATTAAAAAGTAAAACATTTACGATCTAAGAATCAAGTTACATTAGTCAACACTTGGGATAGAGCCCTTCGCTAAACAGACACGTCGTTGCTAAGCTAGACCAACTCGGCTCTATATCGCAACGACAGCACCGCCAAATAATAAAAAACAGCTTCACTCAATACAGTGCACTACACACCAGCATGTTAAGGTTATATTAAAAGGAGAGAATCATTAATAAGAAAACGAGTAGTTATCTTGAAACTTATCCATCATGTAAAAAATCCACATTTTCCTGTATTTTCTTGGGGAAATATGGCTGTCTGCAAAACTGATATTGATGCTGAGCTGAACGCTCTAATAACTTCCATGTCGAGAATTAGGAAAACTTCACTATATCGAGCAATACTATCATTTAGTTTAAGTAATCACATATCCATATTCGCGCAACTCTCATATTCAGTAATCATGTAAAACAAGCAGTTATGAAAAGCGGAGTAAACTATACGACCATTCAACTTAACAATGTTGCCAGTCCTTCATTTTGGGGTTCCTCATAAAAAAGCAAAACTAATAGTTGTAACTACACCGGTTATTTGAGCGCTAATAGTTACAAGAAATATCCGTAAAACTGAAGTTATTGCAATTATTTTTATTGGATTCCACTGGAGCAGTAGTGCCACAGATATTTTCAGTCATCAGGGAAAAAATCAATTAAAACTGCTTTCGGCTACCTTTTCTGCCCAATCGGAGTATTGAAAACTTTGCAGGAGATGTATATTATGATTGTTAGTAAAAATTGAGCAGCTTCTAACACTGCTAGAGAAGCATCTATCTTGATCAGGTTTTTCGTGTTTCTTTACAGGTTTGTCGTGTTTCTTTACTTTACAACACATTTAAGAAAAACGGTTTTGGAACCCTATATGTGCTAGAGAAATATTAGGTATGAAAGGGGTAATTTTATCCATATAATTCATATTATTTATCTTACTAATTCCATTATTTTGTTTTGTTTTATTCATATTATTTATTTCAATCATTTTATTAAATTGTTAATTTTTCACAGTTCATATATTTTATTCAGTTTCTTCATTTTATTTATTCGGTTGAGTTAGCTCTTTTTGTTATTGGATGACAGTTTGTTATCAGACAGAAACAATTTAATTAACTCTCTTAATTTCATAACTTTTTTAATATTGTCTAATTTACGTTTGAGCTTATTTTTTTAGTTTATTTTATTAATTTGATTTATATTAATTCTATCCCTCTTATGAAAATTTTTTTTTTATTCTTTTGCTTCATAATTATTTTAAATTTTTATTTGTTTTAATATTTTTCTTCAGTTTATTCGAAGTGTTGTTCGGTAGGACTCGAAACTGCGCTTATCACACAGCTAGTTGCTTGCCAACTTCGCGTGTGTTCGGCAAACTAATGAATAATACAACTGTGATATGTGTAAGAAATATCTAATTTCACTGATAGGTGGATTCAATTGGTTTTTTAAATTTATAAAGCCAATAAATAATTAAACTAAACAAGCAATTTTCACAAAATATATAGCAAAAGTTACACTCCATGTTCCCTGTGCAAAAAATATTTTTCATGAAAAACGGTGATTTTGTGGAAATTTCGAGGCCCATTTAACGTGGCGTGACTCAGTAACTAGTCAATTTTCGGAACAAATATTGCCTCAAATAGTGGTTAACCGGGTGAGTTTACATCAATGGTATCTTCGGTCAGAGTTATACACAATATTGAACCATTTTCACTTAAAAGCGAGGCTTTTCAATTGTATGGCTAGCGTTCAAAAAGGGGTAACCTACATTATTTCTGAAATTGACCTTTTTGCATTTTTCAAAGTTGTAAATAAGCCATGTGGATTGGTAATTGAGAAATTTGAAAATATTTTTCTTTGCTATTAGCAATCAAAGTTGACCCCAAAATTCCCATACAAATTTCAGACCGGTTGGTCCGGTAGCTAGACTTGTCCAAATTGTTTTAAATTTGGAGCAAGTACTCCTGAACTTAGGACTTAGAATCGACTCAGGGATGGACTGGTTCTCTATGCCGAGCTATATCGCCTTGCATTAGATCCACGGGTGGCTTACACGGCCACACAGCCACCTATTGCAGCGCCCGCATAACACTTTTATTAGTGAAAATATTTGCTTTTATTTTGTGAACTTCAGGGACGGTTTCCGCCATGTCATTACCAAATCGATTTTCTGCATTTTCTGTATGTCAGAAATCGTGACTAAGATCTTGAAATCAAGGACGTAAATAAATATCTATCTCTACTTGTGACCAAAATATCACTACAACGTGAAAAGAAATTACGAAAATCATGGCAAAGTTTCTTAAATCATGAACATAAATCACATTACTCGTGATAAAAATATCAAAAATCGCGACTAAGATACTGAAATCACGAACATGAATCACTCTACTCTTGACTAAAATATGATACCGTGAATGGAAATTACGAAATTCTCGACTAAGATCCTGAAATCATGAACATAAATCCCGACAGTCTGACAAAAAAATCCGATAGTAAACTCAGCACGATAACGCCAAAAGCGCGAATAAGCTCCTGAAATCATTATCATCGTTTGACTGTCGGTTGTGTATTTCTAAATTATGAATAATAGTCATAACAAAAACAAAAGATGTCCAGGGAACAACAGTAACCCAAACAAACATTCGAATGTAACGCCGAATATATACATATTCGGAGCGAACTAGTTTTTTGGAAACACAAATAGTCTCATGAAAACGAGTGTTGCCGCGCCAACGAGATTGTTATTCATTGCCAGCCTTGTGTAAGAAATGCATCGCTGCATCGCGTAGGGAAGGTTGATGTTGATCTTAAAATCCCGAAAATGGAATGAAAAGAACACAGAAAAAGGGATCACTCTGTCTATTTACCAACCTCCCGCACCTAATTTACATAAGCATGCAATATGTAGTCCGACTAGCTAGCTTTGGTTTTTCCTTCTCACTTTCTCTGCGGTTAGGATAGTAATAAAATCTTAGAAAGCGGTACAAATGTAACCGCATACTTTGTGAGCCCTTACGGGACTGGACTAGGATTGAAGAGCAAGAATCCGTATTGTGGTTAAATACGTCAGTCTTGAAGAGGTAGGGTTAAATATATAAGTAATCAAATAGGAATTGCGCCTTTCCAAGCCCAAATAAGAATTGCGCCTTTCCAAGCCCATAACAAATCTACGCCGTGTCACAGGAGAATAGGGAAAAACTTAAGGACTAAAATGGACAAATTTTGCCGTAGCGATATATGAATCGCGCGGGCAACATGTAGCTTTAAGATAACGTTTGTAAATATTTTTTGAATAAATCAAGTTGCAAAGTTTAAACAGTGAATCCTCACCAATAAGAGAAAATTCCTTAAAGTGAAAAACAGGAAGCAACAAGGGCAGCAGGAGGAGCCAAGCGAGGATCAACGTTCAGCAAATGGTAAGAAACAAGATCGTCAAAGGAGCTACGACACTGGCTCAGGCAACCTTCTTTCCCGTCGTTTCAGCGAGGTTTATTATTCACAATTTCAGGAACTTGATCACGATTTTCGTAAATCGCTCAGTTCACGAAATCGTTATCTTTTGTTCATGAATTCATGAATGGATTTTTTCGATATGAAGGTGTCCCTTGACAGTTTTCCGAAAACAACATCTGTTGAAAGTGCTGTAACACACCGGAAGCGAATAGCTTCTGGTCTCGAAAGATTAAGATCATCTGTCGATCAAGGAGTACCCAGTGCTTCCGGTGCACCAAAATTTCCAATATTAAAAACTTTCAATATTGCTGATCCTCTAAAATGTGGAAGGTAATGCCTGGTACCCACGTTCGCCCTCATTTGCCGATCATATTACAATAGCTAATTGCCAGAGTTATGCTGCCGCCATATCCTATCGACTAGACACAGGTACTTCATCTGGAAACAAAGAGTACAAGTTTTTGTCCGACTTGACTCTTTATACCGCTTTTCAAGCGAAACGAGTACCCGACGCAAACAGCCAAGCACGATTTCCCAGTTCTTTGTGGACAAGGAGTTTTTCGACATGTATACAGAGAGATTCCCCCCCATTTAGAACCTTCCGAAACGACACAACATCCACTATCCATCAAGAGCATGCAATGTCACGAACGCAAATGAAGCGTTTGATGAAAGCCAAGAAACGTGGCTACTGGCACCGACCCGCCGACGGGTTGACGAAAGAAACAACGATGAGCACTCTTTGGGGCCCGACACGACATGCGAAATCCAAATAGTGCTAACGAGAGCATGGGATATTCAAAACGTTAGATAATCGGATTCGCCAAGAAGATTTGACCAGATTCCTACAGCGCCGTGTTCCCTCGTGATACCGCGAACAAAACATCGTTTTCGATGGTGGATTTCTCCCTTGCCGTCTTATCATGTAACAATATAGCCTCAGGGCTAGACAAAATCAAATTCAACTTGTTGAAGAATCTTCCAGACTCTGCCTAAAGATGTTCGTCGAATTTATTGAATTTTTTTTTATGGTTACGTTGCCCTAATCCATTGAGGATATGTGAGTGTTATCGCCTTCCACAAATCAGGAAAATAATCATCCGAACACAACGTGTATTGGCATGATAACCGCTCACCCAGAAGACCTAATAAGGTAGTATCAAATAACGATACTATCGGGAACGGAATACGAATGCCTTCTGTTTTCGCTCTATTGTGAATTTAAACTTCATTGAAGTCGAAATAATTTAGTATTCTTGATTGCGTATTGCCTAGGCACCCATACGACAAGGCTCGAAGCCTTGACGGGCGTACACCCGCTTAAAAATCGATTTTTGGAGCTATCATTTCGATTGCGCTTCCGATGCGATATCTTGAACCCGGTGGTGCAGCAAATTTCTGCAATAATGCAGCTGTAAAACAGTTAAGCGAACTTTATCGGCATTCATTCGCTATTGTGGCGAAATAATACACGCCGACCGGGAATTAAATTCGCTTCGATCCCTATATCCGAATGGATTAAATTACAAGCTGAACACAGAACAAACTAGCAATGTAATCAACAGTTGGTTTATTAAAATCACGTCTCAATTTCTGTTCATTCGAATGTCAATCGTTAAAACAACCATGTACCGCCGAAACGATCAGTGCAAACAACACCACAATTGACCAACACAGATTCACTCATTATTCAACACAAGTCCCTTTATAGCCCACAAATAATCCAATTATCTCGCTTCATGTGCACCCAGCGTACTTAATGGGTTTCCCGGCGAATTCACTGCTCTTCGTAAAACTCCATTATATATCCGCTGTAGCCGCGAAAAAGTTCCCCGCTCGGCATCCCGATGCTGTGGCGGAAGAGGACGGGGGCGGGGTTGAGTGTCACATCAAAAATGCAAAATCACTTGTCGAATTAGTGGCTAGCAGCTAGCACAGTAGTAGCACCGGCTAACTAGAAGCAACATTCCCAGTGGAAACATTTGCAATAATTACAGCTTTCGCCAGCCATTGCCGTCGTGATTCCGGTACCGTTGGACCAGGCCACCAGGCGCTCGTGAAGACTGTCACACTGCGTGGCACAGTCACTTACATGTGTAGTACTGTACATTTTCCATCAGCTTGAAACCACGCTTGCTCGCTATGCGCCAGATTCGAGCGTGGTAGGATGACACCATCGACGAAAACTGGACAGGAAGCATAAAGGATTGGTTAGTATAGCACATGTAATTATGGAAAGTGTGTACGGCAAAAACCGGCACCGGAACGGACGGACAGCTACATACAAGAGGCTAAACTAGAGTGTTAGAAATATTTTTCAACGTAGAACGATTAATAGTAAAATGAATCTCTGACGGGACTTTGGTGGGCCTACAGTGGCACATAGTACCACTTAATTATTCCTTTACAATTACAGGAGCGAACTAATTATGTATACGAGTGGATCCATCGCGGTTCTCATTACTTCATTAAATACAGCTCCTGGAGTGGCAAATAGGCTAATAAGCTATTGGGGAAATCATTTGTCTTCGCCAAGGTAAAACCCAATGCATAAATCACATCAACACTCCCGTACTCACGTTTACGGCTGATACCCACTCAGATGGAGCACCGACACAATTAAACCACTTCTACCGACGTGGCTGTGCAAATAACGTTGGACGAAGGTAAAACGGACTGAAGTAACTATTATGTAGTACAGAGATTGTCTGATTCTTTGATTCTTGATAACTCAAATAAATTAACAGGTTTTTTGAGAATGATAGCATCGTAAATATCTTAAAGCTGACTTTCAAATCCCAATACACCAGCTATCTATGAAAATACCATTTAGTGTATCTTGAATTAAATGGTTAAGATTACATTGCATATTAAGTTAAAAATATTTCATAAACATTCTTGTTAAGTCATGGCAATTAACTTACTTTTCTAAGAAAATCAAGGCAATAATCTCCAAAGCGGTTATAGCGGTTTTTTTTGTAAGAAACTTGATTTATTACTATTTTGGTGAAGAGTTAGAGAATGACTATTGTAATTTTTTTGCATTTTGATAATATTTTATCTAGAAATTAAAATACTTAAAATAGTACTGAATGATTTTTAACTATTTTCTGGATACCCTTCTAGCATAGATTATCGAAATTGATTTATACTTAATTTATCATAAGTCAGATAATAGATTTTTTCCTTTTTCATATTGTGTGAACTTCCCCTCTAAACATATTTTGATCCTTTCATGGGAAAAATCCAGATTATAGAAGGAATTATTTTCTTTATAGCAGTGGTTGCATTTTACTTCACAGAATATGTGCTTTACCGTTAGGTATGCCGTTTGTCTACGGAACTGACTTGTACGATTTTATACTCGAGTTCATAGCGTGGTTTGTCTAATGTTAGTTTCATTTGTTTTTAATAGTCGAGTCAGGTAGGAATGGCCCGCATCGCCACCACAAGAAAAACTTTCTTGAAGGGTCAGTGTGTGACTGATTCCATTTCTCCGTATTGAGATATGAGTTTTTTGGTTCACCGGGATTACGCGGTGCCAAATCGTGTAATCGCACCTCTATTTCATCATCTTCCATATACACGGGAATCTTGATTCTATGGAGATTTACGGAGAGCAGATAGTGGAATTAGGTAAAAGCGTCTTCCGCAAGATTTCAGAAAATGTTTCGCCTCGCGAATACTCGTTTGTTCGTCGAATAAGAGCGACGGTTCCTTTATTCTTGAGACAATTTACATTAGATTGAGCGACTGTTAAGAATCTTTCACTTTGTTCGCACTTTGACTCGGGTAGAAGCAAAAACCAGACTGTTCTTTTTTCATTTATCAATCTAGAGCATTCTCAAGGTTCAAATAAGATGTACATTGTTGTATTTTGAGTAAATTTTGTTGAAGATAGTGGCAAGTTCATTGCGTTATTTGCTCTGACTATCTTTTGTATTTAACCTCTTCCTGACCATATTGTTTATAAACAACAACGTTTTAATCAGCTTTAACTTTTTGGTTTTCTGTAGAACTGAAGCTGCTGTAATTAGTCTGGTTGGATTTCACTGGTCCAGTTCTGCCAGAGACAGTTTATGTTGACAACGAAAAATTTAATTTTGATATATTTTCGATGTTTTGTAATATTGTTGAAAACTGATAAAATTTATCAGTTTAGACTGTCTTAAACTACGTTTCCCACGCAATTTGACTATTGTAGATATTCTAGAAGAATTGTAGTGAGGATTGGAAAACAAAAATGAGCTGCACCGAGAGGGAAGCACCTATTTTAAAGGAAAAATAATTTGGCAATCCTATACGTAGGGTAGACGTGCTCTTATTCATCTAATTAGTTATGATGTTACACTATGTTGATTGTAACTCGGCTTACAGTGATTGGATTGCGCTAAAATAGGTATTAGCGGCCTTGATTCGTTTCTAAGAAGCAGTAACATAAAACATCTGGTTTGAAAAAGGTAAAATACTCGAGTTTGAGTAGAACAGAAAGTCAAGTACAAAGCACCCTTACCGGATGGTATATGGATGGTATAATTACGCCTTTCTCACGAATTCACATTTGACGTCATTGTCGACTCGAACTTGTTGTGTTCTTTAGAGATCCAATATCTACATCTTTTTTCAAAGTATTTTATTGTCGCATAAACTTCTAAAGTATCGTAAAATTGTAGTCTATTTATCAGTTATATAAGAATAATTTGTTATTAGCACCATTAAAATAAAAAAAGGCCCCGAAATTTGATTGCACAGTCAAGCCCCAGATCTCACAAAAAACAAGAAGCTAAAATCACCCCGCTCGTTTACAGCAAAGCAAACGAACAAAGTGCAAATGGACCTTCATCTCACGGTCGTGACCCACCTCCAACTACATCATACAAAACATTGGTACTGATAACGTACAACATGCTATGGGATGCAGATACCTCGAACAACATGCAACACGACGTTCAATACGACAATATTAAACACAAGATGCCCGTGTAGATTGATCAGGATTGGCACGAAGCACTAGCTTCGAGTCCATTAAAAATTCGTGTCAAGATACGGAGAAGTGAAATCAGCTAAGAATCAGAAATGGTTAAATTCCCCGGCATTATCATTGGGGGTTGTGTGGTTAGAATCAGCTTTACCAACCTATTCCTTCCTACTTGACCTTCGAATGGAAATCTTCTTAAGGTATCACCTACATTCAAAAAACATTATATCCATACCCTGGGCGGATGCTCACGTGCCTACTTTGCAACCAGAAGGCGCACTACGGTAAAACATGTTCCAAAATAGCTAAGGCAAATATATCTACTACAACACAAACGAACAAACTGCTTTCCAATGCCAAAGTACAGACAGTCGGTCAAACAATAATCCTCGATAACCCTAAACCAATACCCAGTACACCTAGCGAAGGAATCACCAAAAAAGAAGACGAATACGCCAAGATCTCTCAGAAACACATGAAACATCAAAAACAACCATTAGTGAAAACCAAAATTGCTCTAGCGACAACTACATGGACGTTGAGGAGAGCGATGGAGAGGGCACACTGAACACCAACAATCAGCAGACGGTGAAGTGAATTCACCCCCCAATAAAAGCAAACGCAAACAGCAAGCAGTGCGCCCAAGATAGACAACCGCAATAATTATAATAAGAGTGATATGAACACTGAAGAAGACTATAAGTAATAGTTGAAATACTAGTATCTGATGAATAGTGAAAAGCAATTGTTTTTCATGATTATTATTATAGTGGAATTAAACGGAAGACATCTGTCTTAAGAGAATTAATTGTGATATTCCACTAAGTCGTTCAAAAAGTTTTGAGATTTGTAAAAAACTATAATAAATTTTGTTTTTTTTTTCTTTCAATTTTATCAAACTGAAATGAATACTATTTCCGAATAACGTTTGAGATTGATTTTTTTTAAATAGATAACAAAATTGATTATACTGTAGCATGTAGTACTGTACCAACTACAATCAATTGCTGCGCACGCGCAGCTGTGTACGAACTAGAGATGGGTGGGTATGAAACCAGTGGGTTCACGAATTTGGAAAAAACCCAATCCGGTCCGAATCCGCTTTGAAACCCGAACCCGATTTTCAGTAAATAAATTCAACCATATTTGACCCAAAAGAGACTTTTTGTTCTAGCTTTTACCAAATAATCATTATTAGCATCATCTGCGTGGCGGTAAGCTTCACACACGCCAGACGCGATCGTAAAATTCATAACTCAGAAAATATACTAATGCCCATTCCCAAAATTTAATGGTGTTAAGAAAAATGTTTTGACTAATTGATCGAATGAAAAAAGAAAAAAAAAATATCATGTCCACGCTTTTATTTTTTTATAACATTTCGATATTTTTCTTCAAATAAACGTAATAAATATATTATGTTATATTAAGTTTTAATATAGGGTGATGAGCCTATTTGCGCCATGTTTCTATTATCACCCTACCCATTTGAAGCCGTTGGTTAGAGCAGTGTCTGCCATCTTTGTTCAACGCATTGAGTCAAATGGTGGCGCAACAATAGGGGCACTCGATTCGAGTTTTCATTGTGTTCAAACACGAGAATTTTACTGTTTTCAACGCATTTGTGTTATTATATTGGTTCTTATCAACGAAGCAAAGCGGTTGATGTCAATTTTTACGCATTCCATTGATTGTAAGGCAAGAAATTACCGAATTAGTGAGGCACCTTGCTTAGTATGGTGAAAATAGGCTCATCACCCTACTACATTCATATGCTGAGGAAAAGACGCACATTCCACGACTTTAGCAATTTATTGTATCTTCTTTAGTATTTCTACTGGCGTTTGAAAAAAGTATTTTTTGCAAATAAAATATAAAATACTTCCAAAATTACGCCTACTATATTGAAATAAAAAATACACGTCGAATATTTTTAGAGACGAAGTCGAAAAAAAATTGGTGAAAATAAATTAAAGGCGGTAAATTTTGCATAGACTTCTAAAGTATCGTAACCTCTTCCAGGCACTTTAACGTCATAAAGTTGTATTGTGAAATAGCAAGATTTTGCATTTCAATTGAAAGGTGTTACTGATCAAAGTTACTCGAAATTCAAGAAAGAAAATTGAGAATAAAAATACTTTAAAAATATTTTAGAAACTCCACAAGTGATTTATGTTTTTCAGTTTTACAATGCAGCAAAAATTTCCATTTTCCAAATGACGTTATTTCAATAAACGCCCACTTACGGGACGAATTTTTTTGCATGCGAATCGGAAGACTCTGCTTGTTTTAATATTTTTATATGATCCAAGTTTGAAATTAATGGAAAGGGAGAATTCAACCAGTTAAGAACATTTAAAGGGTGTACGGAATCAAATTGCACCACTTTCAAATTACTGTAACTTTTGTTCAATTAATCTTTTAGATGAAACTAGCTAATACCCATTGCGCGTTGCTGCGACTTTCAACGTAATAGGAGGAAAACACAATTTGTTTTGTAGCGCCAGCTGGTGGGCAGATAATCCTCAACCAATAGCACACAAACACAATCCATAACAAATGCCTACTACGTATAAATTTTTACGGCAATCGGTTAAGTCGTTTGGGAGTTCATAAATCTACATACAAACATTGACTTTTATATATATATATATATATATATATATATATATATATATATATATATATATATATATATATATATATATATATATATATATATATATATATATATATATATATATATATATATATATATATATATATATATATATATATATATATATATATATATATATATATATATATATATATATATATATATATATATATATATATATATATATATATATATATATATATATATATATATATATATATATATATATATATATATATATATATAGATTAGTACAATGTGTATTGCCTACGCTGCTCAAGTTTAATTAGAAATTGTACAACTGTTGCAGCATTAGCTATGTAATTGAATTTTTCGCGCATGCCTAGAAAATCCGTTTAAAACGTTTAACGTCGATGAGTTCGACGTCCCTGAAGTAGTTGGAAAACAGAAGATGTCTAAGTTTACCAAAAATACATAATTGGTCAGGCAAATTGGTAGTGTGGAAGGTGGAACACCCCGTTCGTGACAACCGAATCTGCTATAAGCAGATGTACTTCGAGGAATGCTTACAAAAGCGTCTACTTTCACTTTTGGAAGCTTATGATAAACCCTACACTTTTATTTCCGGATTTAGACTCGTGCAATTACTCGAAAGATGTTTTGGAATGGAATAAGGCTAAGCAGATAGTGCAAAGGGTATTAATCCTCCGAACGCACCAAAATTTGAGAAATTCCGGGCCACCATGATAAAGACACTCCGGAAACATCCAAATGAATGTTTGAAATAGAAATGAGGTAAAAACAGTTTTCCACACAAAAACAAGTAGGTCCGATGGTTCTAGACCTTATGAACAGTATGTTTATTTCGATATTCCTATGGAATTGAATAAAACGAACACTGAAAAAAATTAATAATATGTTTTATTTTTTTTTGATTCCGTGCACCCTTATACCCCTGCAGAGTTAAAACACGTTTTAATAATTAGCAACCAGAAAAATGTCATCAAGATAGCGCTAAAAATCGTTTTAACTCGTAGTGTGACGTAGTATTAATAAGGGTAAGTGAGAAATATTAAAAAAAACCCGACCTGTCCCGTACATGGAATAAATATTGTTAAAGTAACCAGAATCCTCTCCAACTCGGGTCGGGTACCGGGTAAAAAAATCCGTTCCCGCCCATCTGTAGTATAAACGATAAGCAGATAATTCACTCCTGCCGTGCTGCCATTTGAGCAGTTTCCCTGGGTGGTTTGCGCTAAGTGCAACCAGCCAATTACCGGAATGTCCCTGGAATCACTTACGGATGCAATCAACAACATGCAGACTGAAATAGAGCAGTTGTCGAAATCGGCTCCGGCTGTTCCAACACCGTCAGGCTATCGTTGGTCTTTAATTGATACTCACTGAGCTGCTAAACTGTCGTCGTGGCACAAAAAGTATTAGAATGCCAGTCTGGCTCGAAACAGATAGGCCAGTATGTTGTGTCCGTTTGAATATGTGTAAAGTCAATGAATAAATTATTGCTTCACTTGTCTTGTATACGACCAAAAGACACCAGCAGCGAATTTGTTGCAATGCACAGTGGTCCGAATTCACAATTTAGGAAGACAAAAATGTTTGTGGCTAAACCTTATGTTTTAGAGCTATGATGTCTTCAGGACAAATAATCAGTATTGATTAGGCCATCTCCAAATGTAGATGGTATTAGGGTGGCTCTTATTGTTAGGGTGCCTCAAAAATTATTTTCTGATTGTGATGAGATAGAATATTGCAGTCTTCAGCAACATTGTAGAGGAACTTACACCAAGCAACTTTGCCGAAGACGTCATAGTTGTATCTCCAAAGGTTTTTATTTTATAGCTATTTTAATTGTGCAACTTAGGGTATTCCTAACAAAAACAGTTTTTTTGCTCTAACTTTTTTATTTTTTATTTCTCATAAACGGTGTCTTCAGACAACTTGTAAAGCTTATAGAGACAAATTTTTTCATAAAAGAAGAATTCAGATATCACTTTCAGAACCGAAGTAATGAGTAATATTGAATAAATAATAGGTCCTTTTAAAATATTTATATCTAAAATTGGGGCAATTAAAAATAATTTCTTCTTCTTGCATTTCAAAGAGCATACTTTCAGGCATGTTCAGAAAAAAAATTGCGAAGGTGATATTTCGGAAAAAAATTTAAATGGAGTTTGAAAATTGTGATTTTACTACCGAAAATTCCTCATGTAGAGTCAAAATTTGTCGAATGGGCCACCCAAATTGTCACATTTTCGATGGAAGATCCATTTTTTTGGTAGTATGTGGTATTGCAAAACCAAATCAAGATGGGCACCTAAAAAAATTTGTTTTTACCATAATATCATAGGTTAACAGACATAACACTTTGAGGAAATTCGTTAAAAAAATATCGATTCGCGAATTTTACTAGAACACTAGCTCCACCTTTTATACGCGGTCCCAACTAGGGTTCGCAGTACCGACCCTTTTTGGCGAGAACCGGTACTACGGTACTGAAGCCCTCAGTACCGGTAGTACCGGTAAAGTGCCGGTACTCGAATATTTTTTTTAAAAAATTCGAAATAAGCTTCAAATTGAATATTTTTTTAAAAAATTCGAAAAATGCTCCAAACTGAAATTGAATGCTCAAACTGATGATCTTATTCTCAGATGATTGATGTTTGCTGATCAAAAAACATGTTAATTGTTTTTAATTGCTTCGGAATGGCAAGACTCATTTCACAGAAGATATTTTTCGTATGAAGCACCTTCTTTTATTTCGAAATCTAGGCCACTTTGAAATCAATAACTGCTAAGTGGTACGACTTTCGTCGACTTGAACAGATGGTAAATGTATGAAACTCTATTAACAACAGTAAATCAAAGCGAGAATGGCAGTAAATCCGAGCAGGTTAATCGCATTTCCTCTCTTGCTGTTCTGAAAATTGGTGTCGACCTTTATGTCGTTTGCCTACTATTCTCCAACGCATATTCAGGCTCTTTGCTTTCCGGTAAACTATGGAGTTTTGCTGAATTTTCCGATCACCAATAATTACAAATCGCCCCATTTGAAGCAGTTCACCAACTCTAAAACTGTTAGCTACTAAATCGCTGTTCGTTCTATTATAGATAAAGATTTAAGAGCAAACCAAATACAGACATGACTTAGACCATAGTCTTTTACGTGCCACCCAGTGAATAATGGAAACCAATCAGAATGTCGCTAGTAAAACTTTAACTTCTAGAATTATTATGATGATGGCCCCACCTCTTTCCCACACAAAGGTGTTATCTCAACGATTTATCTAGAAGGCAAATTAATATAATTAAACGTTACCTTGCAGACCGATATTTTGAAACAGATCCCCCTGCAGAGTTAACATATTTGTCATAAAAAATCGTATAGTACCGAAAATACCGGTACTGGGTTTTGTTCACCGACCCGGTATTCCCGGGATTTTCGGTACCGGTATTACCGGTACCACAACCCTAGTCCCAACCATTAATTTACAAAAGGGTTATCCCTCAGGCTCAGGCGCAATTTTTCAGTAGTGGTCTATCTCCCGTATACTTGCGCATATCGTCGCTGTTGTCCTATCTTATGACAAGGGCCATTTAGCACATTTCGAGAAAAATGATTTTTAATGTTTGAGATTGAATATATTGAAACTTATAAATGGTAAAAAAAATTCAAAGAAGACAATTGATGCATCTATCTACTCTGCATTAACATCTCAAATATTACGAAGACCAGTTGACTATGTTGTTTTTACTATAAATGTAAATAAAAGTCACACTCACACGTGTCATAGGTGTGTATTGATGACAAAATTTGTATGGCGTGTCATAATCGTGCATGGAAAATTTTCCATAGAAATAAATCATTAATTTATTAACTTTTATTCATATCTTTGACTATATTTGGTCTATAAACAATCGATGAGGTACATTTTGAAGGAAATGGGCCAGGGAATCTAGAATAAATACTTATTTTTAGTTACAGTGCTACATTTTCGGTTTAAAACTTCAACTGCATTTTTCTCAGAAATTCTGTATTTTTGTTTCAAAAATGATTATGCCATTGTGTTTCTCAGATAGTTTTACACATAAAAATATCTTATACATCAAAATAACTAGAGCCAATGCACAGAAACAGTCATTTGAAGCAAAAATTTAAAAATTTCTTAGCACGTTTCTCACTATATCTCAGTAACCAAGCAGAATGTTAACATTCTGAAAACGCGATTTTGTAGAGATTTTTTAGACAAGTTATATGGCATATCTAACTAAGTTTACCCCAAAATGGCGTTTGTTATAAGATAGCACAACATCGACGATATATAAGTGGTGCCATAATCTCAAATGCGACCACAGTCCCAACTAAAAATGACCGTTAAAGCGGGCGAAGAATTGTTTTCCAGTTTTATGTGTGTTAGTCTGTGAAAATATTAACATTTGAAGTTTTTAGCCCGCTTATTTTTAAAATGTTACTACGGGCGACCTAATTAAATTTTAACGAACTAATCAGCAAAAAAAATTGTCACAGATTGTTCGTAATTTTTTCCAATCCGAATTTTTGTAGATTTTTTAAACAATTGTCTATAAAAAATGGAATAAATCTTTTTAACAACATGCCGTCGAGAAAAAAGATGGTCCGCCATTTACATTATTCTAAATAAATGTGGGGACGAGCATAGCGTATTTGGAAATCGATTACCTTGTACGCAGCTTAAAAAAAATTATAAAAAAACATTTTTTTCGCGGAACCCATCTGGATTTGGTTTTGCAATGCCATATACTACCAAAAAATGGATCTTCCATCGAAATTGCGATATCACCTAATTTGGGTGACCCATTCGAGAAATTTTGACTCTACATGAGGAATTTTTCAGTAGTAAAATCACAATATTCAAACTTCGTTTAAATTTTTATCAGAAATATCACCTTCGCAATTTTTTTTCTAAATATGCCTGAAAGTATGTTCTTTGAAATGCAAGAAGAAGCAATTATTTTTGTTTGCCCCAATTTTAGATATAAATATTTTAAAAGGACTTATTTTTTATTCAATATTACTCATAACTTCGGTTCTGAAAGTGATATCTGAATTCTTCTTTTATGAAAAAATGTGTCTCCATAAGCTTTACAAGTTGTCTGAAGACACCGTTTATGAGAAATAA
Source organism: Topomyia yanbarensis (assembly GCF_030247195.1). Classification (NCBI taxonomy): domain Eukaryota; kingdom Metazoa; phylum Arthropoda; class Insecta; order Diptera; family Culicidae; genus Topomyia; species Topomyia yanbarensis. The sequence continues at coordinate 131,363,744 of NC_080671.1, forward strand.
AAAATAAAAAAGTTAGAGCAAAAAAACTGTTTTTGTTAGGAACACCCTAAGTTGCTCAATTAAAATAGCTATAAAATAAAAACCTTTGGAGATACAACTATAACGTCTTCGGCAAAGTTGCTTGGTGTAAGTTCCCCTACAATGTTGCTAAGGACTGCAATATTCTATCTCATCACAATCAGAAAATAATTTTTGAAGCACCCTAACAATAAGAGCCACCCTAATACCATCTACATCTGGAGATGGCCTAATCAATACTGATTATTTGTCCTGAAGACATCATAGCTCTAAAACATAAGGTTTAGCCATAAACATTTTTGTCTTCCTAAATTGTGATTTCGGACCACTGTGCAATGATACGGGCGAATCTTGAGGTTGTTAAATTGGTTACCAAAGGAACAGATGTCAGATACATAAGATTCGCCTCCTTCAAAGAAGAGGAATGTGACTGAGAAATCGACCGAAATCTTTCCTCTATATAATGACCTCAAAATTACTCCAATCTGTCGTTTATTCGGGGTTTGCTTTCCGGTCATTCGAGGACTTTTAGATTACGCCTGCAGTAATATTAATCATGTATTACAATCCATCAAACTATAGAAATAAACTAGCAATTGGTTAAGTTAAAACATACATTAAGCGATCTGAACAACTTATATCTTCAACTTGCATAGTTATAACTACTAATTGTATATTTTACACCATCGTGCCCTGCCCACAACAACAGCACAGGTTCAACAGAGGCTAATCGGGTTTTATTACCTTCAATTTAATTTTGAATTTAATTCCGCAGGGCTCATTCATGTACGAAATTGCATTGGGTATTTCTGAGTTTGAACACAACCTCTGGTGGTAAACTTGAAATATTACCGCTAGAGAATGGTGCTATTGGCCACTCGAATTGTTAGTCATTGTGATATGTCCATATTATGTATGTCGGTAATAAGTAGAGGAGACTGAGGAGACTTGATCCCTGGGGAGACTTGATCCCATCATCGTAACTCAAAGGCGGATCAGAAAGTTGCGTAGTTTTATCTGAAAATAAATTTCTTTAATGCCAAAAAAGAAATTGGACATGTGTAACCGAATTTTTACCGATTTAAAACAAAAAATCTCAGAAGAACTAAAGAAGATTTATTTTCTAAATTTTTAAACTTTTATACAAATGATAAAATCAGTCACTATACATATACTATACTTTTGCATACAGAATTACAGGAGAATGTCAATTATATGAATACGCTATGATTGAGCTGTTTTTTTTTTGTTCAGCTATATTTTTAATAGAGTTTGCTGAAATAGATGCTATGGGTTCACTTGATCCCTTCAAATTCGTGGAGAAGGGATCCCCTTCGCCATGCTTCATACACACCACTGAACATAACCAAATTCACACCAGAAGAAAGAATTGAAGTCATTGTTGCCAGACAATATTAAAAATAATTTGTTAAAAATGAACGCTTCATCATACAGAAACTTAACTGTAATTGTTTACTGCAGTATACGTAGCAACCTTGCATCCCATATTTGACGTTCCTGAACCGTAACAACAAACAGCTTTCAAATAATTGCATGGAGATTTGGGGAATTCGTAAAAAATCAGGTGAGAGATGCGTAATATGTAGTAACAAAAATAACAATATCTATTCACAACAATCTAATTAATACCGCAATCCATTCATAACTTTGAATAGGGTAAGGTACCTATTTTTACGCTATTCGGGAGGGTGCCACATTATTTAAATATTTATTAATTGGATTATTTCAGCTTTTTTGTTTTGTTATTAAGAACCAATATAATAACAAAAATGTCTTGAGAATGGTGAAATTCTTCTGTTTAAGCGCAGCAAAAACTCTAATCGAGTACCCCAATTATCACAATACCATTTTAGCCAATGCTTTGAGTAAATATGGCAGACGCTGCTCTAACCAAAGACTTCATTTGGTTAGGCTGATAATAGAAACATGGCAAAAATATGCTTATTACCCTACATGCTCTTTTAAAAACGCTTTCAAAGAGGAATCAAGTGTCCCCAAATTAGAGATCGAGTCTCCACTAATCTAAGAATTTTCCAATTTTTGTTGTTTTCCAGAAATACTCATAGCTTATGTCCAATGTAATTTTTTTTATAATTAGCAGTCATCCCTAGAAACTACATAAAACGACAAAAAATACTTAGTTTTCTTATCATTTCAAGGAGTTGTATTGAAAAAATGAAAAAGGGGATCAAGTCTCCTCAGTCTCCCCTAACGCTTGTAAGTTACTGAGATTGAAGCGTTGGTCTGGTGATACAAACTATGGTTTTATATGAAACTCGTCAGAATTAATGCAAATTCAAGACTACCCACTCGATATCAAGTTTCGAAAATTATGTAACCATTATTCGGCTTTAGTTGATTATAAAACCTATTCTAATAATAAGAAAAATAAACAAATGAACAGTCAACAGTGGATATTTCAGTCAGCAAAGCAAGTCAATCGGGTCATCTTCTGCGCGGATGCATTCTTACCATTCCATCTAGTGTGCATTGTCTCGAGAACAAAGAATTTTTTTCCCGTCATGAGTAAAGTTGACAAAAAAGCGCGACAACGACCCACAGTAGCGGATCTTCGATCAAAAGTCGGACGAAACCTAAAATGTGGTCTAATTTGGCTGATGCATTTTTCCATACAGTGTCACTGAACCTGTCTTATGACTATGATCCCATTTTTATGATAGATTGTCCGTAACTGTTCATCAATATCAGCAATATCATAAAAATGAAGAAAACTGCTTTAAATCCATTGTATAACGTGTTGTTTTACTATAAATTTGCTAATTATCTTGCACAAAACACCATGCGTCTCCATAGCAGTAACCAAACTTAAAAATCTCTTGTTATTCGAAACGTAGTGGTAATTTCCTTTAGAATGTATAATATGTGACCGTTCCGAAATGTTTCCCCTGATTGTACAGAATACATTCGTAATAAAACCTCAAACATAATTAAAAAAAAATCTGTTTTAATCCAACTAGAGATGCAACTGTGCCTTTCTCATTTCTCCAAACTATGATTTAACCCATTATTGCCCAACCTACTATATATAGTAGGTGCTAAGAAGAACTCCTATTACTAAAACAATAACGCAGACCAGGCATTATCAATGAGTTAATATTGTTCATATACTCTTGCAGAATACGTTTAGAGAAGTTAGAGTGGTTAAACTGGTGTTTATGTTTTGTGTTCAATCAATTTTTCCAGGGGTTACACATTTTTGTCAGGATGAAAAAAATCGATTTTTTGCAAATTAGATATTCTGAAACTACATACGCTGAGGAAAATTTTCTCAAAATTTCATTAAGATCGGAATACTACATCTTGAGTTACAGCTATTCATAGACCGCTACCCATTGACCACTAGTAGGCGGCGCGTAGTGTTTGATACGCTAGACCGTTGACTCGCTTCACCGACAGTAAAACTCGATTATCTCGGAGTTGTATTTTGTTGAAAAGTTCATTCGCGGCGATCACGATATCTCAAGAACCAATTAATCGATCAATCTGAAATTTTCACTGGTTGTTCCTTATTATATCAGCTACTTTAGGTACAGAAATAATTATACTGAAATGACCACATCATTTTTTTCCGATCGGAAAACTCAATTTGTGATGCGCGTGAAAAATAAGTTGGGTAATAATGGGTTAATAGCTGGTTCGTACAATATAACATTATGGAAATGTCTTTCATTCTTATTATACTTGGTAAGTATATATAAGAGCACCTTTTTACATTCATCGCGGTATCGGTTTGAATCGGAGTTTACTATGTGATCGCACTCCACAACCCGCAACTCCGGAGCCGGAAGTCGGATGGAGATGGAATTTAATATCAGTTTCCGGGGACGCAACCTGGTTTGTTATTTGCTCACACAATGAGCCGAAATACACCGATTAAAAATAGAGCAGCACAAAAAGTAAGATCTGTGCACCAAGAGCTGCACAATTTCGTTCAAAGAGTCACCTAGAAGAGCCACTTTTTTGTGCATCCCCTCACTGGAAAGCAGGTAGGAAAGCGAATCAAACTACAATTCAGATAAAGTTTGATCGGAAGAACGTTTTATTTCTACTCTTTGTGGCGTGCAGCCATGGTGTAGGATACACGTGTGGGAGCAACACGCATCGGAGTGAAGAGGTTTATTGAGAAAGAGAAGAGCGGTGGTTAGCATGAAAAGTGCAAAGAGCGTTTGTTATTCTTCTCTTTATTTGTTCTGAGGTGCATAACATCCCTGGACGCAACACCTTTCATTTGAGACTAAGTTGATCAAATCGGTCTAGCCATTTTCGAGAAACCAAAATAACCGTCATTCTGAATTTGGATGCTTCCGGATCCATCGATGGTGGCCAGTGTGGCCAAAAAGACTTTGAATGACTGTTGGTGACCTAGATCTACAAATTCAACAGTTGTGTTTATATTTTGGAAAAAATTTCACCTTTTCACATTCATCGCAGAATTCGTTAGAATCGGGATTTGCTGCGTGATCGTACGTATCACCCTGTAATTCGGGAACCAGAACTCGGATCCACACAAAATTCAACAGCAGCTGATGGACCTTTCATTTAAAATCAAGTTTGCCAAATCGGTTCAGAAAATTCCGAGAAACCGATGTGGACAAATCAACAAATTTTGTTTTGTAACCATACTCTTCAACTCGTTATCCGGAACAAGATGTCGGTTGAAAATGAAATTCAATAGCAACCTATGGGAATATTATACCTTTCATTTGAATCTTAGTTTGTAAAAATCGGTTCAGCCATCTCCGAGAAATCGTTGTGGACATTTTGTTAACAAATCCGCACATACACACACATACATACATACATACACACATACATACACACAGATATTTTGCGATCTCGGCGAACTGAGTCGAATGTTATATGAGAAAGGCAAAAGAATAATATTTAATTAGCTTAATCAGCATGAGTTCAATGTTATCTTCATGTGATTATATTTTGAAATGTTGGTGGAATGGGTTTGAAATTGGTGGGAATGGGGGGTTAGTAGAGTGGGAGTGGAGGATGCGTCAGAAATCCTTCATCTTATTTCGGTATACGGGGTGGATGAAGGAAGTACGGGCGTGAGGGTGGTCCAAGGGAGAGGGGAGAGATGAAGGAGGGCGGTGTAAGGGCAAGGCGGGGGGGGGGGGGCGGCGACGCAATACTTAACTGCATATTTTGCCTTCCATTTGAGAATTAGTTTGAGAAAATCGGTTCAGTCATCACCGAAGAACCGATGTGACTTTAATTGTGGAATATGCCCGGAATTCCGGACTTCCGGAATCGTCGATAGTGGACAATATATTCAAAGAATGTTTGATTGGCAATCAGTGATCTAGATCTGCGATTAGAAGTAATTTGGTTACCTTTTCAATAGTTTTTAGCCTCTGAGGTATTACGATTGTACCGATTTATATAGGGAATTCCAGTGTATCCTTACTAACGCCCCTGTAACTCCGGAAGCAAGAGTCAGAACCGAATGAAATTCAGCAGCAGTCAATGGTATTACTGTATCTTTCATTTGAAATCAAGTTTGTAAAAATCGGTAGAGAATTCGTTGGGGAATGGGTGTGATATTAGCTTAGGAACTTGGCGGGTTCCCCGGGGGCGTCATGATCCGTCTTAGGTGACCAATGTGGTCAAACCTGCTTTGATTGATCATTAGTGATCCAGACCCGCGAACTAGAGTAATGTTACATCAATTTTAATATGTTTTACATCATGGTGGTACCAGTTTATATGGGAATTTGCTGTGTGACCGCACTCTTCAACCTGTAACTCCGGAACCGGAAGTCGGATCAACTAAAAATTCAATAGCAGCTTATGGGAGCGTTATACCTTTCAGATGAAACTAAGTTTGCGAAAATCGGTTCAGCCATCTCTGAGAAAATTGTGTGAGTTTAAATGACACACACATACACTACACACACATACACACATATACATACACACACACAGACATTAACCGATCTCGACGAACTGAATCGAATGGTGTATGACACTCGGCCCTCCGGGCCTCGGTTAAAAAGTCGATTTTTACAGCGATTGCATAGCCTTTCTTTATATGAGAAAGGCAAAACCCGGACGAAATCGGTGGTGTAAAACGGTAGTTATTGTAAAAACCTGTTTTAATTCACCTAGCGGTGCAATTGTGCCTCTCTCAATCATGAACACGTGAATGTTTGCGTTGTTTATATTCATTAAAAGCTTTCAAATAAATATATTACATTTTATTATTATACATGGCATGACAAATATACAAGAAAAAAAATCACTATTCGAGTTCTAAAATTTTGTAAAAGAAAAAACAGCTACATTAATATTAAATTGAAAAACCTGTTTTAATCCTGTTTCAATCCACCAAAAGTCGATTTTTACAGTGATTGCATAGCCTTTCTTTATATGAGAAAGGCAAAACCTGTTTTAATCCACCTAGAGGTGCAATTGTGCCTTTCTCATTTCTTAAAACTATGATTTAATAGCTGGTTCGTACAATATAACATTATGGAAATGTCTTTCATTCTTATTACACTTGGTAAGTATATATAAGAGCATCTTTTTGCATTCATCGCGGTATCGGTTTGAATCGGAGTTTTCTATGTGATCGCACTCCACAACCCGTAACTCCGGAACCGGAAGTTGGATGGAGATGGAATTTAATATCAGTTTCCGGAGACGCAACACCTTTCATTTGAGACTAAGTTGATTAAATTTACAAATTCAACAGTTGTGTTTACATTTTGGAAAAAAATCACCTTTTCACATTCATCGCAGAATTCGTTAGAATCGGGATTTGCTGCGTGCTCGTACGTATCACCCTGTAATTCAGGAACCAGAACTCGGATCCATACAAAATTCAACAGCAGCTGATGGACCTTTCATTTAAAATCAAGTTTGCCAAATCGGTTCAGAAAATTCCGAGAAACCGATGTGGACAAATCAACAAATTTTGTTTTGTAACCATACTCTTCAACTCGTTATCCGGAACAAGATGTCGGTTGAAAATGAAATTCAATAGCAACCTATGGGAATATTATACCTTTCATTTGAATCTTAGTTTGTAAAAATCGGTTCAGCCATCTCCGAGAAATCGTTGTGGACATTTTGTTAACAAATCCGCACATACACACATACATACATACACACATACATACACACAGATATTTTGCGATCTCGGCGAACTGAGTCGAATGTTATATGAGACTCGGCCCTCCAGGCCTCGGTTAGAAAGTCGGTTTTTGGAGCAATTGCATAACCTTTCTATATGAGAAAGGCAAAAGAATAATATTTAATTAGCTTAATCAGCATGAGTTCAATATTATCTTCATGTGATTATATTTTGAAATGTTGGTGGAATAGGTTTGAAATTGGAGGGAATGGGGGGTTAGTAGAGTGGGAGTGGAGGATGCGTCAGAAATCCTTCATCTTATTTCGGTATACGGGGTGGATGAAGGAAGTACGGGCGTGAGGGTGGTCCAAGGGGGAGGGGAGAGATGAAGGAGGGAGGTGTAAGGGTAAGGCGGGGGGGGGGGGCGGCGACACAATACTTAACTGCATATTTTGCCTTCCATTTGAGAATTGGTTTGAGAAAATCGATTTAGTCATCACCGAAGAACCGATGTGACTTTAATTGTGGAATATGCCCGGAATTCCGGACTTCCGAAATCGTCGATAGTGGACAATATATTCAAAGAATGTTTGATTGGCAATCAGTAATCTAGATCTGCGATTAGAAGTAATTTGGTGACCATTTCAATAGTTTTTAGCCTCTGAGGTATTACGATTGTACCGATTTATATAGGGAATTCCAGTGTATCCTTACTAACGCCCCTGTAACTCCGGAAGCAAGAGTCAGAACCGAATGAAATTCAGCAGCAGTCAATGGTATTACTGTATCTTTCATTTGAAATCAAGTTTGTAAAAATCGGTAGAGAATTCGTTGTGGAATGGGTGTGATATTAGCTTAGGAACTTGGCGGGTTCCCCGGGGGCGTCATGATCCGTCATAGGTGACCAATGTGGTCAAACCTGCTTTGATTGATCATACATACATACATACATACATACTGAGTCGAATGTTATATGATGTTACTGAGTCGAATGTTATATGAGACTCGGCCCTCCGGACCTCGGTTAGAAAGTCGGTTTTTGGAGCAATAGATCTTTCTCGTCAAAAATTTTTATATGATAGGATGCTTCCTTTTTTATCCCCAATTCGTTACTTCCTATTGCCGCGATGATTTGGTATCCTTAACTATTGAAAAAATCAAAAATAGTGCAAGCTGCTCATTTAACCCCATATTCTGAATACCTATCTTGCCTTGTTTCCCTGTATTTTGTCACCATTTGGATGAATTTCCTGTGGGGAATACTAAAAGGATGCCAGATCTGCATATATATTAGTAAATCTGTAGATTTTGCGTTTTCACTGCAGATCTTTTGCAGATTACAAATATTTAGCAGAACAAAGCCTATGCCAGCCAATTTATACACCAACCTTCAACATTTTTGATCATTTAAATTATATACATACTACATTTCTACGTCGCATTTATTGAAGATTTTTGTAGCAATCTGCAGACTTTTATATTTTTACTGCAGGCTATTGTTTAAATAGACCTGGCATCACTGATGCTGAAATGATTCATTCATATACCTGTCAAAAATATAGAGCATTGTGTGAAAATGTATAACCTCACTTTTCTGACAGTTCGGTGTGCTTGTTTACCTAAGATTTGTTTACACGGACTTTTAAAATTTACATTACTTGAATACTTTCGATGCTCTTTGAAAGAATATCAACTCAAGAGGGATGAGGATTGGAACAATGGTAACCTGGTTCATACATTGACCAATCGGCGCTGGATGTAAAACCCGGTGGCATATGCTGAATCGAAAGATCAAGCATTGGGCTATAAAACGATTGCTTTCTGGATGATGGATCCTTATCCTATTTGTACACATTTGTTTGTTTGCTCGTGGGTTAATTCCTAACAAGATGATCCGATTGATTATTCATTTTTAGGTGGTGAAGTTTACCTGAACTTTATAGGTAACGAATTCGGTCGATGATAAGTTGTTGAAATGATTTTGATCGTTCAATGCTCATATCGAAGAACGTTTCCATTGGTCAGAATGCCTACCAGCGTATGGAACAATAATTTATTATTCGGTTTCAAGTTCCATTACAGTAAAAGTTTCGTCGATTATCGCATTGTCGTTGATTTAGCCGGAATATGCAAAATAGCGCTCAGCACTGACGACAAGGAGTAAGAAGGATTTGATTGGAGTGATAATAATGCAGAGCATTATATATTCTGGTAGAATATCAGGGAGGAGAAATTATATGTAAATTTATATTATATCCCGAGTTGCATTAATTTTGGCACCGCAATAAAGCTATCTGCAACTGCTGTCTTGTTCAAATTGGCACGAAATAACTAGGCAGCGAATGATAGATTTCATAGTCAATTTATTTACTTTTTCTGAAGGATAAGTAATTAGTATGTTGTGAATATATGTGTCGCCGGTGCCGTGTGTTATGGTGGTACCGGACGGAACCGTTGGTCAGATCTGTCTTAACGCTCTCTACTTAGCGCAGGATACGCGAAACCGCTGCTAGCTTTCGAAAGAAAATTCCTAGCTGCTGCTACTCTATCAGTCTCTCTCTCTCGACTGAGGACTACAATTTCGGTCGATTAAATTATGCTATGAAAATTGTACTTCCTGGAATTTCATCTAACGAGATCAATTCATTGTGAGGAATTTCGCTGCGTTCCAATATTGCTTGCCTCTGTAGGTGACGATGTGTGTGGATTCACTTCGGCAGCCAGCTCTTATGTTTTGGGTAATTTTGCTATCTTATTCTGCTGAATAAATCATCTGCCTAAAGCCTCTACGTTATATTACGGTCACTTTAAAAACGCCCTGCTATTTAATCTTGTAGCTCTCGGCAAGTCAGTCCTGGCACTCTCCTCGACTATTCCTGGCACTATACCGCTGACGTCGCACTAATCACGGTGATCAAACTTGGCGAGAGCGGCAGTGGTTTCGCCGGAATTGTTCACTCGACAAGCAGTAAGTGCAAGGACTCTGCTACTTATGCCTGAGTCCCTCATTGAAACCTTCGTCCTGCCGGAGTGTTAGCTTCGTCCGATACCGGAGCGTATTGTTGAACCGAAGCAGTCTGCTACTGGCGCTGCTTCCTTCGAATTGGAATCGCTGAATATTCCCGTTAGCCGAATGTCCAACGTGGCCGAAGGCAAACCGATTGCAGCAACACCACCAGCCGTAGCTGACATTTTAGCCTTCAATCCAAGTATCTGCCATTGGCATAGCGACAGACGAGTGCGGTGCAGGCTGGACATCGGTTGACTCGGTGCCGGACGGGGCGAAACAACTGCAACAGGAGCGGACCTAGTATGGGGTGTGAAGGTCATCAATTGCCATAGATCACCAAAATGCTCTGCGACTAACATTGTGAACAAAACAAACCAAATGAAATTGATCGCAACAACGATAAAATAATCTAAATTCTACCCAAACATTTGAAAAGGGTCACTGCCAAACGTATACCTTGAGAAAAAGGTAAAAGAAGTTTTGGTCGAATTCATTATAATTCTATTTAAAAATTTAATGCTGTTTTATTTAGTTTGATTGCGCAAATTGTTTACATCAGACACTCCCCTTAATTCATTGTGTACGTATTTCACTACCTTTATAATCCTTTTGGAATCAGTTACAATAATCCTTTATAATCATTTTATAATATGTGTATTGCTAGTTAGGACTTTTATATCAGCCGGGCCCTTTTATAATTTGTTATAAAATCATTATCAAAATTCTTCATAATCCATTGTTGCGTTATGTTTATGCACATGGTCAGATAGATAGTTTTTAACTGGGACGTGACGTGTGGATACGAAAAAACCTAATGTCAATTGCAGCCAGGGGGAGCTGTCAAATGCAGTCAAAGGGAACCGTCAAATGCAGTGAGGGGGAACTGTCAAATGTAGCCAGTCCATTTAAAATATGTGAGGAAGAAAGAGTGGCTATGCAAGACAAGAGATCAAATGAACAGAAAAAATGAAAAAGAAAACATCTATCCACAGGTTTTGTCCCAGGATTTTAATAGAGAACATGAAAATTCGATTTGTTTGCATTTGGCAGTAGGCCTTTTTCAAATGTTTGGCTAGAAATTCCTTACTTCTTCAATGAACCAAAAATCAAAATTACAGCTGAGCGACCTTGTTTGGAAAGTGTTAACATTTGGCAGCGAACCAAACCAAGTTTCTCATACTATGATCGAATCAACAAAAATTCCAAGACTATGTAAACAATCTCTCTGAACTGTCAAAAAAGTGAGGTTAAACATTATCATGCAATGTTCTCCACCGAGAGGTTCACTTTAGTTTGTTTACATAATCAATGAACTTTGTACCGCGACTCACCACTTCATTTGCCGCGTTGCCAGGAACTCAAGCAAAAATATACAAAACAGTGTTGCCCAAACACACATTTTGAGTCCCACCATTCTTGCAAAGGTGAAAAAAATACTCAACATTCTTGCATTTTTCAAATTTAAAAAAATCATTAAAAAATCACGATAGCTCCAAATAGTCTCATTTCAACGGCAATATTCTTAAAAATGTGTAGTCTTTTGAATAAAAATAAGAAAAAAGGGGGTTAGGTCGGACGAGAAAGGTCTATTGCATAACCTTTCTATATGAGAAAGGCAAAAGAATAATATTTAATTAGCTTAATAAGCATGAGTTCAATGTTATCTTCATGTGATTATAATTTGGAAAGGTTGGTGGAATGGGTTTGAACTTGTAGGGAATGGGGGGTTAGTAGAGTGGAAGTGGAGGATGCGTCAGAAATCCTTCATCTTATTTCGGTATACGGGGTGGATGAAGGAAATGCGGGCGTGAGGGTGGTAAAAGAGGAGGGGAGTGATGAAGGAGGGCGGTGTAAGGGCAAGCCGGGGGGGGGGGAGGGGGGTTGGGGCGGCAACGCAATACTCAACTGCATATTTTGCCTTCCATTTGAGACTTGGTTTGAGAAAATCGGTTCAGTCATCACCGATGAACCGATGTGACTTTGATTGTGGAATATGCCCGGAATTCCGGACTTCTGGAATCGTCGATAGTGGACAATATATTCAAAGAATGTTTGATTGGCAATCAGTGATCTAGATCTGCGATTAGAAGTAATTTGGTGACAATTTCAATAGTTTTTAGCCTCTGAAGTATTATGATTGTACCGATTTATATGGGAAATTCCAGTGTATCCTTACTAACACCCCTGTAACTCCGGAAGCAAGAGTCAGAACCGAATGAAATTCAGCAGCAGTCAATGGTATTACTGTATCTTTCATTTGAAATCAAGTTTGTAAAAATCGGTAGAGAATTCGTTGTGGAATGGGTGTGATATTAGCTTAGGAACTTGGCGGGTTCCCCGGGGGCGTCATGAACCGTCATAGGTGGCCAATGTGGTAAAAACTGCTTTGATTGATCATTAGTGATCCAGACCCGCAAACTAGAGTAATGTTACATCAATTTTAATATGTTTTACATCATTTGAACATCATGGTGGTACCAGTTTATATGGGAATTTGCTGTGTGACCGCACTCTTCAACCTGTAACTCCGGAACCGGAAGTCGGATCAACTAAAAATTCAATAGCAGCTTATGGTAGCGTTATACCTTTCATGAAACTAAGTTTGCGAAAATCGGTTCAGCCATCTCTGAGAAAATTGTGTGAGTTTAAATGATACACACACATACACACATACATACACACACAGACATTTGCCGATCTCGACGAACTGAATCGAATGGTGTATGACACTCGGCTCTCCGGGCCTCGGTTAAAAAGTGGATTTTTACAGCGATTGCATAGCCTTTCTTTATATGAGAAAGGCAAAACGAATTCGAGTGCACTACATTTGTGATGAGGTCATGCTGTTAAATTAAATTGCAGCGAAATGAAAAGCGATAGGGATAAAGTGTCAAATAACAAGTTGTAGAGAATATTAAGTGGCACCAAATAAACAATAGTGATGATAAATTTAGTTGATTAATAATTAGAATAATTACAAAACTCTCCAAAAACGCTAATTTTGAGTTATTTTACTAGTAAAAAGCCATTTAGTACACTTAACTAAAAGATACATACATCGAAAGAAAATTTTCTCAACTTTCCAATGCAGCCCTGGTAATAACGATATAAAGCATATTTTTAGATTAAAGTTAATAGACTTTAATCTAAAAAATATGCTTTATAAGCACTTGCAGGTCGATTATAGGAAAAAATTAGAAGTGAAATTACAAGGAAACGAGAAGAGATAGGAATATTGTGTTGAAGAACAAATTATAAATCGTCCTCAAACCGATCTTTTGGATAATAGATATTGCTATAATCATAATTTATTATTTTGAGAAAATTAACAAAAACCGCATCAAAAACACCAACTTTGAATTACTTTACAACTAAAAGGTAAATAAAACTGAACTAACTGAAAAATATGAGAACACCATTCAATAGAAAATTTTCTCACTTTTCCAATGGAAGATTTAAAATACGAGGTATACTTTTCGAGTTAGAGGTATTTTAAGATAAATAAGTTTTTTACACAAAAAGTTCAATAACTCTGTAACGGTTGAGATTTGATGGTATGAGTAGAACGATTTTTTTCTCCAAATATGACAGTCAATCACCCCTCGAGAGATTCTTAATCATGAACCAAACACCCTGTATAATCTCGTTAAGAAATGCCCAACAGTACCACTACTTAAAAATAGCCCTAATTAATCCCCCTAATCTTAATAAAATTGAATCACTCTTTAGTTATTCCTAGTTTTAATATGTTTGTAAAATGATCCGCTTAGTTAATAATTAATTGCCTCGATAATCTCCCTTCTAAAAATCCTAAAGTGCATTACTATACAAAAACACACAAAATGACCCCCCCCCCCCCTAATCTTAAGAATATTATATTTTCCCCTCTTCTATATGCATAAGTTAGCTGTAAAATTTCTTTAGTTTCATCATATAAAAACAAAATAATATTTTATTGTGTAACTCCCTAGTTTTAAGAAATTCAAAATGTAAAACAATGGAAAAATGGCACCTTTAAGCTAACGCAAAACGTGCCTTATCAAATCAACGAATTGAATAAAAAAGACGGGTTGAATGGGTGGAAAATTGTCCTCCTTTCCAGTAGAACCATGCTCCTGGAATACCCTGGGTGCAACCAATTCGACCAAAAAACCTTCAAAATATCCTCCAGGACGCTTGTGATCGTTATCAAAAAACCACATCAAATTTCGTTGGGACACGAATGCGAACCACCATTTTGAAATTTATTATTTATTTTAATGCGGGTTGGGGCTGTTAGAAACATACCAACGCTCCCTAACAAGGTAATTTCGACCTAAACATTTCTTCAATCGTCGACATTTTACTTGATTTAAAACTTTGTATAACATCATTTGTTTCTATATGCAAGAGTTTTCGATTTATTATAAAGTTAATGAAATGCGACGCGGGTGCTTGTATAATTTTTAACGCGACTTCCGGAAGGTTAGGTAGTTTACGATAATTTGAGATAAATTCGAAAATATTTGAGGTCGGTAGGAGGTCGCAAATCTAGAGTAGTTCCCACCTACGTATTAAAGTACGTGCTGCATGGTCTCCTAAAACGTTCGATTCAATTTCACTGCAGCGGAAATAAATACGCAGTGTCTAGTAATATATACTAGCTACATACATACCTGTCATACTTGATAAAATTTGTTGGTATGGCCTAAAATCAAGATAACAACTGGTAGATTCCGGGTACATTACAGCAATAAATTATGCATATTATTTTCACTCACATGTAATTCATACCGTTGCTCCCGAAGGTCGGCAATTTGGAAGTCGATTGACGTGGCAAGTTGGTAATCCAGCACATAAATAGAGGATAGTGGAATTTTGGACGAAAGGAATTGCCAGAACCTCCAAACAAATTCTTTACCCAACTTGAACAACTGACTTGTGGACGCAAGAAGCGGTTTGAGCATAAGTTAAAACTTTGTGCGGTAGCGAGAAAGCAGCAATTCGTGCTGGCAAATAATGGGGCCCTCAACAATTTTTCCCGCCGAACCACGTACCCGCATGATGTTCATGATCCGATCGCAGGATAAATTCTTTACTGCAATATGCCACGTACCGGTACCCACGTGAAGGTATGGAGTTACTATCGTATGTGTGCAGTGTGCACATGAGTTCACATAAAACCGACACGCCGTCAAGATATGAAAAGGTCACGCAACTTGCAAGTCAGCAGGTCCCCGACTATTGACTGTTCAAGTTCTTGATATTTTATTTCGAAAATAGATTTTTGAAATACCTTCTGATGAAGCTTTTATAGTTTTACAAATTCCTAAAATAATGTGTAACGTAAACATTTCATCAGACTCGGAGTCCGCTCTGCTACTAGTAAGAACTAGTTAGAATCAAACATTTACTCGATTCTAGTTTTCCCCCATCACTGGGTTCAAATTATGCACCATTTAGCACTCATTTGTACGGTACTTTAGGTCAGGCGCGGTATGTTCCCCGTGCCGATAAAATCACACCGTATCGCAAAAGTCAGCGGCGTCTTAACTTTTGACCTTGACCCATGTTCGTACAGGTTTGTAATGAGCGGCGGGGAATGACAAACCCATTAATGATGAAATGCTTTTACTGTTTGTTTACACTGCACGCTAGTGAAAAATTGGTATGTACATTTTGCAGTTGTCACACTAATTGCCATTAGGAACGGCATTATCCGTGTTGCTACTAATGGCCGCAATTATAGGTGGTTTTACGTCTCGCTATCGTGTGACGAAATGATTTCCTTCGGACGTAACCCATTGAGTACAATTATCTCGAACCCGCAAGACTGATTGTAATCGGTAATGTGTTCAAGGCTGGAATTTAATTTCCCGCACCTGCCTAAGCATTCCGTTCGAGAATCACGAGTCAATTGACCCAGATATTCCCCCCACAATATCTTCATTATTATTCGCGTTTCTCGTTCAGAGAAGGCAAAGGCTTTATGCCGGGTTAACATGATACCATAATTTAACATCATATGGCTGGTTTTATCCTATACTCGACACTGCCGAGACCGGGACCTGACATCATTAGACACACCTCGCCGAATAAATTCCTGACGTGACCCGCAGGCATTGTTACGCGATGGTAAAGGCGAGTAGCATATGTAGGTCGTGTGTTGGCGAGAAAGGCAAGAAAGTCACGGTGAAGAATTGATTTCAAGCAGAAATGCCTCCCGAACAGATTCACGTCAATCCCGTCACGAGTGCGGTGCTTGTCAGCGGTAACAGGAGTTCGGTGTGTGGTTTCGCGGTACCACATGTGACACGAGTTTCAACTCTCGTTTTTATCATGCAAATTGACACAGTAATCACGGGGGTTTTTGTGTTTACTGCAGGGCAGCCAAAGTCACGGTCACGATGTCAAAAGCCTTATGATTTATTAACGAGTTCGTTGAAGATATTGATTTATTGCTGTTTGTTTTGCGTGATTATAGGTAGTTGAAATGTTTTAATTAGTTTATTGCTATGCTTGCCTCCTCGAATTTATTTAAAAATTGTATGATCTAAAGTAGATCCACGTGCTAAGGGGTTACATCGCTGCACAGTAGTATTTTTTCTTTAAAAATGCACAAAAAAAAATTCAAAAATGGTAAAGCGTAGAAAAATGATGTCTTCTAGGATGTCCAAGGCCTTCATTTTGCTGATATAGTTATAGTTATTAATCCTCCTTGAAGTAAGATATTTACAACAATTTTTTTTTCATGGTATGAAAAACTAGATTCAGTCGTCAGAAATGCTAATGAAGTTGCTTTTGCGAACATCTTTACAGAAGACCAAAAATCTCTTTTTATAGTACACTCGAAGTTATTGATCATTGTTTGTGAATGGCCCCTAAACATAACTCCTTAAATATCGAAGATAAAGTTCCAGCATGCTTCAGAAAGTTCTTCTTATCAAGATACATATCATTCCAGAAAAAATCATCGACCTATTTCTTACGACTTAAAGCTATTGTGTATTTTTACATTTCTTATAAAAGAAATGTATAGAATTCGCTCAAACTTTCAAGACTTTTTCCGAGGCCCGGAGGGCCGAGTCTTATATACCAATCGACTCAGCTCGACGATTTGGGACAATGTCTGTGTGTGTGTATGTAACGGACAAATTCTCATTCGTGTTTCTCAGCAATGGCTGAACCGATCTTATCCAAACCAATTTTAAATGAAAGAACTAAAAAACAGTATGAACGCTATTAATTTGTTTTTGATTCTGATGTTTAGTTTCCAAGATATGAATGTTTGAATGCGTAAAAAAGGCGTTTTTTGCAGTTTTTTTAAATTATCTGCCGAATTTGACAATATTGATTTACAATTTATATGTTTTTAGACAGCTTTAACGCCTTTCGAACAAGCTATAGATTGTTGAAATCGGACTATTATCAAAAGAGATATTTAACATTAAATACGGACGAAAGATTTTTATCATTTCCCATTGCCAGAAATATGACCAAAAACATGTAATCTATTTTTAACGCCAAAACGGCTTATTTTAGGTCAATAGTATCTTCGGAGAATTTAATGGAGGCAATATGCCCTTTCTTTTGGTATTGTGCTTTTTGCTGATTAATCCCCCTATGAGTGAGATATTTTTACAAATTTTGTTGGAAGTGATTATATCGAAATGATGCCTTCAGCAAATTTGTAGCTCTTACTTTTGCGAATAACTTTACTGAAGACTTCAAATATCTATTTTGAATACTTTAAAAGTTATGGCTTGTTGTTTGTGGATTACTCTTTGTCGCCTATTTATTGTTCAATATAGTAATAATCCATTGAAATAAGCCAAACATTATTTCGATAACTCGAATTTTGTATTTCATTTTTCTATCTACAACCGCTAGAAATAATCACCGAACACTTCCACGTTGTCTGGAAGGAACTTGATAGCTTATCAGTGCAAAAATGCTCTTTTGTACGAACCTTCTCACTGCAATTTTTCTAACTTATGACCATCGGATCGATCTGAAACACATCGGAAAATGAAAAGCGAAATAAATAACTCCAAGCAACGGCGTAGCCAAGAGAAGGTTTCGGGGTTTAAGACAATACAACCCCCCCCCAACACACCCAAAAAAATATTGAAAATTTATTGATGCAGACTGATTTAATTCAATATTACAATAACAATTATCTGATCCGTAGATTGATAACCTGTTGTTGTAAACATCATGAGGACTTTTGATAAATTGTCGGAATGGGGTCCTGATATGTAACTGATCTATTGGTCTTGATTTCACAGTTGTCTAATAGCATCAATATCAAATTCCTGTCTGAAAACATTCCAATAGAAAATTCCAGAGTTCTGTAATCAATCATAATCCTCAGATTTATTTTCAAATTGATCTCGCTTTTGTAGAGATGTACTGTCATAAGGGTCTTTATTTAATAGGAAGTGATTATAAAATTGATTTAATGTCTATGAAACATAGAACTGCTCACCAAAAAAATGCATAACTTTCAACATTTGCTAAAAATGTTTTTGCCTTTCTCATTCACTCTAAAATTCGTCAATCTAATCCCGACCCGGAGGGCCGAGTGTCATATGCCAATCGACTGAGTTCGTCGAGATTGGAAAATGTCTGTGTGTGTATGTGTGTATGTGGAAAAAATGTGACCTCTGTTAATCAGAGATGGCTGGATCAATTTGCACAAAGCTAGTCTCAAATGAAAGGTACAACCTTCCCATCGGCTGCTATTGAATTTTTATTGATTGGACTTCCGGTTCCGGAGTTACGAGTTGCAGAGTGCAATCACACAGCGAATTCCCATATAAACTGAAATGAAAAATTTTCAAAATCAAATTTGTATTTTTGATGCCAAATGACTTTAAAATGCATGAAACATTGAGATATTTGACAAAAATTGACTTCTTTAGACTTTGGTACATTTTTACCTTTCTCATATAGAAAGGTTATGCAATCACTCCAAAAATCGTCAATCATACCGGCCCGGAGGGAGTATGCAGTGAGGGGTTGCTACTTTAAAATTAAAACTAGTTTAAAATTTCTTAATAAGTTGAAAATTTTCGGCAAGACCTGGACCTCTCGGATCTTTCTCCATGATCCGCCGCTGGTTTCAAGTGATGTTTCAGTATCACATAGTATCTCAAGATCGTGGCTGTCGGTCCGTTGTATGTATGTGCAAATCGTACTGAACATGTAATATTCATTTCCACCATTGTATTGAACATGGAATCGTAGTCTGGACAAATGAGAAAAGCACAATTGCACCACTAGGTGGATGAAAACAGGTTTTTATTTTGGGAATGCGTCGAGTTGAGACGAAGACGTAATATGATTAATAACGAGGATAACACTTTCCGAATGTAGAGAGAAATTTATGAAAAATGACGATTTTCATTCGATTCTAGCAGTTCCTGATCGATTTCGATGAGCATTTGATTTTTATTGTATGGCCAATTATATGTATAGGTCAAATGCTCAAAAACAGTAATTTAAGGTCAAGATAGAATCATTTTGAAACCGCCAATTTCGGAGGGTTAGTATCTTCGATGAGTTTTACAAACGTTAAACAACGTTGACGGTATATCGTCCAAGAAGTATTTATGGTGAATTTTCTCAGGTTAATATTCATGACTACAATAAAGTCTCAACAAATTCGCTAAAGACACGAACTCTGTTACTATTTTCTGAAATATTAATTCTGCATAATTTTAAAACTTCAAAAATTACGGTTTCGGAATTATGCCGTTTGGACAGTAAGATTGATTTTCACCAAACCGAATTTCTGGCTACGCCGCTGATTTCAAGTAAGCAGAGACAAAGTCGTTCTACACTCGTTCAAAAGAAACTTCTTCGAATGCTGAATATCTATTATAACACATTGAAACCCCGATTTTATCAGCCAAATATGAATATATGTTTGATGGGCTCTAGCAGACGAACAAGACTGAATTCGAGTAAATCCTTTCTTGGGCATGTTTTCCTTATCATGATGATATGCGAAATATGCGAAAATAAAAAGCTCATCATAATCAGAAATAGTTATCAGACTATATCAAGGGACGAGAAGAATATTTTAACAGCTTCAGTTTATTATAAAGAAAAAAAATTGCCCGATTTAGTCAATGTCCCGATTTTGTCAGCCTAAAATACACCATGAGACTGATAAAAATGGGTCTTTATTGTATGTATTATTCGCTGTGTTTCACATTAATAGGTACATTTCTTTTTTGGAGATTTTTTTATTGCATCGAACTACAACAATTTTTAGGTAGTTTTCAAGGGGTTGTTTTATAGACTTCTTCCAAAATTTGGCGAACCTATTCCAATTAATTGGTATACTTAAGGGTTTATATGTTGCAGATAGAGAAAATACTGAAATTTTCAGCTTTTTTCCTACATAACATTACGAAAGCTTATTAAGCAATTTTTCCTAATAAGTTTGTGAAAATTATAAACTATTTGAAATTTTTTAATAGTTTTATTTTTTATTTAACCGTGATTTTTTAATAAATAGTGACCATCGCTTCACAACGTAGTCTATTTTTCATGGCTTGCGGTGAGCACGATCTCTCGAAATGCTGAACTGAAAATTATGGAATAGAAATTAATTTTTAGTATTCTTTACAGATTTAACTCGCCGCGCAGATGGCTCTTAATTAGACCCGCTGGTGCCCTAAGACGATTTCGCTAGATTTTCAGAGCACTATGCACCCAGTGCATTAACGCAAGTGACGGAAGGTTATCGAAAAGTTTCGTGAAAATGAAAATTGCAGTAATGATGATGATTTTTCCGAACGGTTCGTTTTCTTGAGGTTTTTATTTGTTCTTTGGCATTAGGATTAGCGATAATAATTCAAATCAAGGATACTACTGGGAAGTCACCTTTAGAAAAAGTCGATGTCGAAGTAAAATTTGAAACTTTGCACGCATGCACTTCAGAGATAGCGTGATATCAGGAGCTGCGATTTCATTAAAATTTTCTCAGTTCTCAGTCGCGATGGAAATTTGAGTAAAGTATAAACTGCGAAACGATTCAAAAAACAAATTTCGATTTTTTTGGCTCAGTACAATATATAAATTCAGTTTTTCCACCACAATATAGATATTTTATTAACAGAGCATTAACAATAATTCGTTGGTATGTCTATTTTATGGGCCATTTTTTCGCTTTCCCATTGATTTGGTTTGAGATTTCTAGCACTGATGTTGTCCTATGCTGATTTGAGCGATTCTCTGAGTCCTGCCACTATCCCATGTAGTATGTGTTATCAAAAACATCGCGAAGCATCAAGTTCTAAATGTTCTTAAACGATATAATATCCGAAGAGAGTGATAAGAGTTATAAGAAATGTCTCATCACACTGTTAGGTGGATTAAAAACGTTTTTTTAGTAAAAGTCGCAAATGTTTTAGAAGTAATAACTTTTGAACGTATTAAGACGGGTAGCCAGCTCTAGCTGCAATTAAAAAAGCTATATCAACACTATAAAACTCAATAGAGTTCACTTGTCTCTCATTGTCTTCAGCAGAGTTATAGATGATTTGAAAAAAATAAATAAAATGTCCATTATCTTTGAAAATACTCGAGATTTGGAATAATATGCGTTAATAAAAATTATGTATTTTGACGATTGAAATAACTTCGTAGAATATATAAAACCCGTAGGAATGATAATTAAAAAAAAATAGCTATAACTTCTACAGTATTAAAATAAGAGACTTCGTGTATTCAGCAAAGACATTCGTAAAAGCATTCTCCACAACTTTTTCAAAGACGTTAGCTAATTTCTTTTAATAGAAAAAAAATTGTTGAAAAATCTCACTTATAGGAGGATTAATCACGAAAATTATAGCAGAAAATGACAAAAAAAATTTTTATGAGTTGTCCGAAAATACTTTTAACGTAAACTCTGTCGTTTTCACGTTAACAATCAATCATTATTTAAACACTAAAACATTTTTCAAAAATTGTCAAATTACTTTGAAAGTACACGAGATATGCCATTGTTGTAACATAGAAAGTTATCCATTTTGGTAATTCAAAGCTTTTTATGAATCAAACCGAACTTGTCAGAATGATATTCAAAACCAGCAATAATGTTGAAGATATTAGAGATAAAGACTTTGTGTCTTCGGCAAAGTTGTTCGCAAAAGATTGCTCTACAACTTTGCTGATGACATAATTTTAATGCATGCACTTGCATGAAGTTGTTAAATATATCTCACTTTTAGGGGGATTAAGCATTAAAATAACAACGCCATATGAAAGGGCTTGTAATGTCTACAAATTCCTTTATACCTTTCATGCCCAACTTTTTTCTAGTGCGTGTTGGGTTTCAAAACTATTTTTCCATGAAAACGGTGGGGTCAAGAAACACGAAAAACCTATTTTCATAAAGATAGGTGCTTCCATGGCAGTGCTAGAAGCTGGTCAATTTTTACCTTCTAATGCTGAGTACAATTATCCTAGAATAATTACAATAGTCCAATTACGTGGAAAACGTAGCCAACGTCATTCTAAATTGATAAGTTTTATCTGTTTTCAATAATATTGCACCATAACGAAGATATATGAAAAAAATTATTTTCCGTCGTCAACGTAAACTGTCCCTGGCAGCACTGCTCCATCGGAATCCAATCAGACTAATTGCAATAGCTTCAGTTCTAGAGCTGTTCCTTGTAACTGTTAATACTCAGATTAAAGGCAATAATCACATGAATGAGCCTTACTTGTTTTTGTGAGTAAATCTCGTCTCAATCAAAAGTTATAGCTGTTTAAAAACGTTGTTGGGCATGAATGGGTTAAGGACGTCTATAACCCAAATTTTACGATTTAGATGTAATTAATAGATCGCACAATTTCGGCAAAAAAACACTGCGCGCGTTAGAATTTTTATTGGCTTAAAATGTATTTTAGTGTTTTAAAAATGGTAAGTAACAAATGGAAGATGATAAAAATATTTAAATGTTCAAGTTTTCAAACCAGTTCTTGGAGTTGGCCGGAAATGTAACTCGAGCAAATCATTATTGGTCGTTTTGAAATTTTCACAATATATTCAAAATTACTTTTTTCAGCGACAT
Source organism: Topomyia yanbarensis (assembly GCF_030247195.1). Classification (NCBI taxonomy): domain Eukaryota; kingdom Metazoa; phylum Arthropoda; class Insecta; order Diptera; family Culicidae; genus Topomyia; species Topomyia yanbarensis. The sequence goes on from NC_080671.1 coordinate 131,386,974, forward strand.
ACGTAGAATTTTATTGTTTCATTGGATAGTTTTAGCATTGGACATGTTTTACTCGTATTTATGGGGCTGGGGCTAGGTTTAAAACTAAAATTTGGAAAGTTGATCCGCTCCACGCAAATGTCGCTAAGTTTTAAACGATTGTAGCGCTTGTAATTGTTGATCGATTTATGTAATTTAATCACCAATCGATCCAGAAAAGTCCTACTTAAAAATTGTTTGCAACTTTATTTTGGTTTTTCAACTGAACATAGTGTAAATCCATATTATTGAAAAAGCATTATAAAAATATAAAAAAAACAAAGATTTTGCTTATGTTTCGTTAATTGTTGATGGATTTTCTTTCAGTCAATTGCCAATCAAAAAGATGGGTTGGTAATGTCAGAGACATAACCGTAATGAAGTAGCATCCACTTGAGTTTTTACCTTCTAACTTGTGTTGTTTTTCAGTTTTGGTAAATAACATGTCAAACGTTATTTATCAAATTGGAAAAAGTAGGTACCATCGCAATCAGTGATCTGGTATTTACAAGCCCTTTAATGATTTAATGATAAGATTATTTATTATAAAAATATCTAGAACTTAATCACTCCTGAATGTTTCCTTCGGTCATTACTCGAATCGATTTTTTTTTACTGTCGATAGGATCTGAGTGTAGTGTGCTAAATACTCTTTCTTTGAAAAATAGTCTTAAATGTGTTTCAAATGGAGCTGGGAATATGATCGTTTGCATTTCAATTCCACTTTGAAACTTCTATATAAAATCCCATCGGTGCCCAAAGCATTCTGATTGGTATAAAACACTAATACCTGCGATCCTGCTATAAATAATAAAGCCATTTAGTGCGTTTTCTTGGTCACTACTGTAACATAACTCAATCTCCTCAACCACCAAAATCTCCTGTGCACCAATAGATTCATTGACATGAGCTCATTGACCAGCCCAACTCCCACAAAAGCATCAAAATAAATTATTTTTCCCAGCGCTAACTCACAAGCAGCACACACATGTCACACCCTGCCCACCCATTTTGCAAATCATCGTGTGTACACGACTCGAACCATACCGTAGCATTTCTATGCTCGTTCGTTTTGAATCGCGCGTGCGATAAACTTTGCACACAGCAAAGAAACGGGTGCCAATTTGAACACGGTTAATGTTGTTTAACCGCTTATTGTATCGTCCGGACGTTATAGTCATGATGTTGCTCGTTTGGTAGGCGTGCGACGAATGATTCGAACGGACATAAACTTTGCATACAGCAAAGAAACGGGTGCCAATTTGAACACGGTTAATGTTGTTTAACAGCTTATTGTATCGTCCGGACGTTATAGTCATGATGTTGCTCGTTTGGTAGGCGTGCGACGAATGCTTCGAACGGATACGCGGCACCTCTAAGCTGTACGCACACGAGGCAACAGGACACACACACCACAAAAATACTAAGAATTTTGTTCTAGCTCTTCCATTACGGCAACAGTAACAGCGATTACATAAGTAGAACAAAATTCATAGTGAATATTTTTGTGGCATGTGTCCCATCTCCATACTGACGGCTTTGGCAAACCAACGAGCGAACTGCGTTTGACGGACAAGTGCAATCATGCTGCGTCAAAAAGTAAACTGACGATTTTTTCGTCTGGACCCTGCCTTTTACGTGTGTCGCAGTTCATTTGACGACAAAAGGGCCGTGCTAACAACACTAGCTCGCTCAATCGAATAGTACGGATCAATCAGGGTGAAGGCAATTAATGCTTTCACAAAATCCATTTTTTTCGTTATTTGTACTAATCATACATTCTACGGAATTAGTCACAAAATTCTTGTGCATATTTCCAATCAGATATTATATCGTTCAGTACAACGGCAGATATTCACATTTAAAAATTGAGTAAAAGTTCGGCTGAAAATTTTGATGCGTGGCCCCTGTACGTTAGAAGTATTCTACTTTAAAATTGTTACCAAATTTATTTGTGTGTTTCAACAGTACACTACATAGAAACATCCGTAAATTTACCTTGCGCAAGACTTTCCCTAACCCAGACTTCATCACTATTCTTATTATCGTCATAAAAATATCATCTTATAAAAGGAATATTTTGGATCACATTCCTTTATTGCCTTGTCTTTGACTACTAGACCGGCAACAATTTTGAATTTTTTTTGGAACACTGCTAATTCAAATGGTAATTGAATGAGCTTTTTACAATAGCTCTAGTTTACCCACAAGATGAATCAAGTTTCTATAGTAATATATATGGAAACTCGGAAATAAAAAGTTAAAATCCAATAAAAATTCCACAGTAACTCTGCATACCTCAAAACTTATGGTCTAGTAGCTTATTTTATAACAAACAGCTTTGTTGAAGATTGCATATTGATTGGAGGTTAAAGTTATTTAACTTTGAAGTCCAATCGATTTCCAATTCTAAGCATGTGCGAGAATTCAGAAAAAAATCTTTAAAAGCTTATGTGAGAATTCAGAAAAAAATCTTTAAAAGCTTATGTGACAGATAAACTATTCACGTGAACCTAAATTCACCTAAGATCACGAAAATCTGATGAAAACTGTTGTTCTTATGAAACACAGAGTGAAAATTGTAACTCTTCGTTTTTCATATTATATCTCTTTTGGTCTTAAATAAGATTACACTAGTTCATAAGGAAAATAAAGTGTTTGCTAGACTAATTTTGCGTTGCTGGGCATGACATACTGAATTTCTTTTTCAAAGAAGCGTTTTCAAGTTTTTTTAAACGTTTTGTGTACTTTTTTCATATTATCAAAATCCAATGTGATAAATTATTCACACGAATTTTATATCAATTGCTGTACCTTATGGAATCTTTCGTTTTGTTCATCTTTCTTCGCCACAAAGGAAAAACATGCCTTCGGAAAAACAATTATTTTCAAGGTCTGAAAACCATGTTCATAAATTAAACTGAGATACAGATTCTTCAAACCAATAGCCTGATTTTTTCATCATTTGAACAATCAATTAACGCGCTTTTCATATTGTGTTGTTTCCCAGGAATCCATGTACAATAGTCATGGGTCAGCTCAGACTCTTGTTCTATGTGTGAATTTGAAAACTTACGCCAAAAATGACCTAATTTGGACATGATTTATAGGTGTCTCCAATCAAAAATCGTGTTTTTGCTGTGTTTCCATAGGAAGATCACTTACACTCTGATTTAACAGGCCCTACATGCCCACATATCATCAAAGGTTGTTCCTTAGACATATCTTAACATGTTTTAGCAGGCGAACATAGCTCTAATCGCAATAGAAAATTTGTTAACTGAATTTTCACATAGAAAATTATATCCAAACTAAGGAAAATTAGTAGTATTTTTTCTTGGTTTTAGAATTTTTTTCTATCCAGTTAACAAATTTTCTATTGCGATTACTAGTTTCATAAAATACATTATTTTCGTTATTTATAGTAGTCGTACATTTTATGGAATCAAATGCAATATACGTGCACATATTTCCGATCAGATAGTGAAAAATAAAGTAAATTCGTTCAGTACAATGGAAGTTATTTGCATTTCAAAACTGGGGTTGGTATTCTACTTCAAAAGATGCCACTTAGCGTGGAGAACACCGTTGCTGAAGGATGTCGAGATGGCGGCACAGGAAATGTCGTCAGCAGAGTAGTGATACAGATTGAGAAATTAGACGAATAAGTTGTTGTGTGACATACATTAGTGTGTACTCCAACCCTCATGTGATAATGTGCACAACCCTGAATGGTAATACATGATCGACCACATACCTTGGTTGATGTCGGCATAAACCGACACAGATCTTTCATTAGGGCCTAAGTCGCAATGTACTCAAATGGAGAAAAATTAATTTCAATATTCGGCGAAGGTTTTCTAAATGTATTTTTTATTGTAGGTATAAATTACTTTATGACCGTGTTTTTCCGGAAGCATTTTTCGTTAAACCTTATGACAATATAACAAAGAATTTAATTCCTATGTGCTTTTAGTGGGTAGAAACTAAAAAAATGCTTACGCCCAATTTGCATCCCAGTCGTGATTTCGCCCTTCAGCAACCACCATTTGCGGAAGGGCTAAACCGTGTACATAATTTTCAGAAGGGCGCGGTAAATGGGCTAAACTGACTCTGTCTTGCTGGGTAGGGCTGGGTAAATGGGCGAGCTTAACAGTATACTTTTTAATAGGGCTCAGCAAATGGGCGCATAGAAACCCAATGTAAAAGAAAGGGCGCGTGAATCTTTTCTTCAAATTTCATGAAAATATCGAAATATTCGAATGTTTATGTGCAACAACTATCGAGTAGACATGATCATAGTAGATATTGCTTATCATTTATATAACAGAATCGCCGTTTATTCTTTTATTTGTGAATAATAACCGTACGCCCGCTTCTGTCTAAAAATGTAAGTTTGGCCTTTATATTCCATATGAGAAGAAGGGCCTAAGTCGAAATCTCGAAGAAAATGCATGTTTCGCCGTTTTGTTTTCTTTAATTATACATCGAACTAAAAACCATTTTAACTAATTTTCACCTCAATCTTGTAGTATTTTTGTTGCATAATGTCGTAATAGCGAAAACGCAGTTTGTTTACATTTGCGATTTAAGCCCTAATGAAAAATCTATGTCGGTTTATGCCGACATCAACCAAGGTATGTGGTCGATCATGTATTACCATTCAGGGTTGTGCACATTATCACATAAGGGTTGGAGTACACACTAATGTATGTCACACAGTTGTCACAAAATTCTAACCTCCCCTTTGTAAATAACGTAGCAACAACCAACCCCCATCCCCCGGAAAGTGGCCGGGGATAAACAAAAATTAAACACATTTTACAATTTTTTCAACTAATTATCCCTACAAAATGTTTGACGGCTGCTATCAACATTTTTCATTGTAGCAGCAAATTGCGTACAAAATAACGAATATAGTGTTGATAGTTTTGTTTTAAATTTTCTATGTCAAGAGCATTTAGAGAAGGTGTCAATTGGTCGAATCCAAAGAGAAAATTTACACAATATCTTTTCGATTTTTTGCTAGCCAGTAATTCCACGAATTGACATGAAAATCCACGTGAAAAGTAACTTGTATGAATTTAAATTTATTTCTCTTGGGAATGAAGGATCATTAAATTGTTTTCTCTAACCAATGGGTTTTGAAGCCTGTCAAAAACTATTAAACTTAATGCTACGTCGCACAACTTCTAATCCTACCCTCCTCCTCGTCACATTTCATCACAAATTTGGTATACCCTCGCTACCCCCCCCCCAAATGCTACGTCATTTATGTATGGCCCCTAAAGAAAAATGGGGTAAAACCGCATTTTGCGTGAAGGGCATAATACTTGTAACTAAATTAGTTATATAATTTACGTTTTGATTTTATTTCATCGAAATCCCACACCAACTTGGTACAAGGACTAAACAAGTTCCGGATTGACGCTAGTTCTAAAAACGGAGACACACCTTGTGTTCCTGAGCAAACTCCTAGTTAAGCGTGATATTCAGCAATAAAAGGAGTTCATTTTAAGCTGATAACAACTAATGAAATCGAAACATTTGGTTCGGCTTAGCAAAACAATGCAAGATGCCTTTTGCTATATTTCTCCATAATGAAAAAAAAATGGATGAAATCAAATTTTTCTCCTCTAAAGGAGATAATTGAGTAAAACCACATTTGCGCGTGAAAAGCATAAAACCTATAACTAATTTAGTTATAGAATTCGCCCTTTTGACTTAGGGCCGATTTCTTCATTCTCACTTAATGCTTAAGCTAGGTTTAAATGTACTGGTAAACCTGGTTTAAAAGTTAAGCGAGGGTGAAGAAATCGGCCCTTAGTCTTATCAGTATTCGACAATAAGTGCCAGGACTAAGCTAGCGACGGATGTACGCATTGGCTTGTTAAGCTGAATCAAATGTTTAGATTTCAATAGTTCTCATAAGAGTAGGAGGAACTCTTTTTTGCGAATCATCACGCTTGGTTAGGGGTTCATTCAGGAACACAAGTTGTGTCTCCATTTTTATAGCTAGTGTCAATTCGGTGCTGGTTAATTCTTGCACTAAGTTAGTATCGGATTCTTTTGAGGTGCGCAAATTGCGTAATTAATTTATTTAGATACTAATTCGTTGTAAAAACTTTGCGAGGGTGGCTGTGAAGAGATGGCATCTCAGAATCGGCTCATATCCCGACCGGATCCGGCATTAGCGACAGTCATGAGCAGACCAGTTGCCCGGCGAACGTGAATGTTGAACAGCGTGCTCGCAAATGCAGACAATGATAATCTACTGCAAAAAATCGATAGACAAGTAATCTAAATTACAAAAGGACAAAAGACTAAAGGAGAGCACAGCAGTACACGCAGGTATTTTATACACGTTTAAAACAACCACCATAAATCAAGCCACCATTTCAATTCAATCAATTGAAAAGTTGGAAGAAAAAACATACTTGTCTACTCATGGACTGATGCATCGAAAAATTCATTATTATATTATTTTGTACATGAAGGGATAACACTTAACTTGAGTATGTCAAGGAATTTGCGTTTCAACTTCGACTCGTCAGTATCTTGGTAGATCGAACTGGGGCGACAGATAGAGCATAAAACATAAAATGGAAAACACTACTTAGGTTTCCTGACTAAACAACGTCCCACGAGTACAGAATGTCAGTTATTTTGAAAGTTCAGAATCTTTTTCTGCTTACTCTTATTATTTAACTTTCTGTGAAAAAATAGCTTGATCCCACTTTTTTAAATATCGTCCTTTGCTAATGGGTGTGATTAACTCGATGGCTTGAGGCTGGTTACACACGGCCATACTTTTGAACGTTATAACTAACTTTTTGTTTTTAAATATCACGCATTTCAGTTTGATACTATTTCTCGCAGTAGGAATAGAAATAACGTTACCAGTGCACAGTGTTTTCAAATAGGCAAAAACGTGATCGAATAAACGATTTTCGAGCTATAGTGTCTTCAGCAAAGTTTGTGTATAAAATATTCTCCATCTTATTAAAGTACAGTAGGGTTTCTTTTTTTGGCAACAATTTTATTTTTTTCAGTTGCCAAAACCGGAGCCGTGCCAAAAATGGAACTTTATTTTTAAAGTTTGGATTTTCAATTTACGACTTAAAAAATGTTTCAAGGATTTTTAATCATATGTGAAATGAAATGAGATGAAAGAAAAAATAAGCAAATTCAATTTTATTCATGATTTTATCAAATTCAGACGTCGTAAAGTGGGGCAAGCTTTCGACGCTCAGAATCTCTACCGCCCGGGGTATATATCCTGGAGGATTAGTGTCTTTAGCAAAGCATCTTAGATGGAAATGATCATTATTTTGACAACTTTGATTTTGATCTAGATAAGTAGAAACTGATCTAGATCAGTTCTTTCTTTTGATAGAGGTGTTCTATCAAAAAACTCAACTCTTCAGGAAAGTTGTTTGTTTTGATATTTCTAACACATGCACTGAAGACATTTATACTTTATAACCTATGTAGATGGCGCTACATGACATTTAAAAAAATACTCGAGAAAATGAATTTTAACATTTGTTTATGAAAAATATATCTAGAAATGAATGTTTTATTCCTAAATCTTCGAAAATTTACAAAAATAAAAATGCTTAAAAGAGTGATAAATGTTATCATGACATTTTAACCCATTCATGCCCATGTTGTTTGTGGACAACAATGTTTTTAAACAGCTATAATTTTTGATTGAGGCCAGATTCGCTCACAAAAACAAGTAAGGCTAATGAATGTGATTACTGCCTTTCATTTGAGTAATAAATGTTACAAGGATCAGCTCTAGAAGCGAAGTTACTGCAATTAGTCTGATTGGATTCCGTTGGAGCAGTGCTGCCAGGGACAGTTTACGTTGACATCGAAAAATGATTTTTTCATATATCTTCGTTGTGGTGCAATATTTTTGAAAAGTGATAAAATTTATCAATTGGGACTGTCTTTGGCTACGTTTTCCATGCAATTGGACTATTGTAAATATTCTTGGAGAATTGTATTGAGTATTGGAATGTAAGAATTGAGCAGCTTCTAGCACTGCAAGGGAAGCACCTATCTTTTTGAAAATAGACTTTTCATGTTTCTTGATCTCGCCGTTTTCAAGGAAAAATAGTTTTGAACCCCTACATGCACTAGAAAAAATTGGGCATTAAAGGGTTAAGATTGTTTTCATCAAAAATATTAAAAAAATATGTTTCACAAAATTTGTAATAACCCACGAAGCGGCAGCTGGAATTTTGTTTGTGACTAGTAAAAACCTTTAACTTTATAACCACGAAGAGAAAAAAGTGGGGCAAGGTGGGCCTTTTGCAGACAAATGAAATGAGGAAAAAAAATATAATTCAAGTTAAATAGTTTCTACTTCGGAAGAGAATTTTTGAGTAATCTAAAGTATATGCAAATATTTTCTTGTTTTCGAATTCAAATATAATATTTCGAACTGAGAATAATTTTGTCAAGTAATTTATAAAGTAATCTTATTTAAATTACTGCTGTGTCTAGTCATTTCTGCAGTTTTCCGAATAGTAGTTCAGTCATAAGGCTGTGCTTATTCTTTGCAAGAAACGTTTATCAGTCAGTTGTCAAAATAATGCTCATTTTCATCCAAGATACTTTTCCGAAGACACAAATCCTTCAGGATACATACCCAGGGCGCTAGAGGATTTGAGCGTCGAAAGTAGCATTCTGCCCACTGTGCCGTCCTGTAGAATTCTCACAATCTTCGCGCACTTCTCGATTGCGATTCCCCTCATTACGAATATGTAAAATAGCATTTAATTCGAATCGCTTTTCTTCGGCCCACTGAACGTCAAAACTTGAACAATTCACTGAATGGTAGTGTTGATTTCGCTCCTGGGTCTGTTATGTCTTCTTTCTGAAAATTATTGAACAATTTTGTTTAAAAAACACAGCTCTTTAAAAAAAAATTATAAATGTATTGCTTCTCCATAACTAACCAATCGTTGATCTTACAAATGGAATTGATAGATTGAAAATCGAACTGCAATGCTTGAAGATATTTAGATTTGAAGAAAACCATTTTTGTTGTAAAAAACACTTGCAACTTGTACACATTATAGGGGAAAGTCGTCGGTTGCCGGCACTGGTCGGTTGTCGGCACCCCTATGTAGCTTTTGACAGAAACCAGATATGGACATTCTGATGAATATTATTTGTGTTATATATTAGCGCGATATTTTTGTGCCGATTGCTGAAACAGACTCGAATGTTCTGTTCTACAACCAATATATTTTTTGATCAAGTGAAACTCTACTCAAAAGTTTTTTTTGATGATTTGCTTAGTGTTACAGAAAGAAGTAAATCGATCGAAAAAGTATGCGCATTGAATATTTACGATGTGAATTTATTCTATTTTGTGACTCAACGTTGAATGGCGTCGAAATGTTCGCCACACGTTTTCTTTTGATCAGTTTTCAGAAAGGTTACTAAAATCGGTTGTCGGCACCCAAACATGGTCGGTTGTCGGCACCCAATTTTTTGTGGCAAATGCTCTCAATAACGTAATCTATATGGGTATTTTGGAACGGGCTTTACGAATAGATACCAGAGATCGATCTTTGGCACCATTCTGAAAACCAGGAAGGCGACTTCCGGTTTAGCGTTTTACATTTACATGAAGAAAGCCTACCTGGTCGTGTTTTCACCGTTAGGTAGCACCGTATATACCAGATTGTCACGACCAGATAATTTGGTGGGGGGGGGGGGGGGGCTCGGGGTTACCCTGTAGTACCCCTCCCGTTTTGACTGACTTCTATCTGATCTGTCTGAAGCTTTGGTAAAAAACTAGAGTGCCTGAAACTAACTCAATGGCAGTGAATGCGATCCGTCAGTGCATTAGCAGTGCGTAATATTCGCACTAGTTTTTCACATACACATATTGTGGTTCTGATGAAGAATGATGTTCATAATGCCTTTGATGGGTATTGAACTGAATAAATTTCCTTTTCCCTTTGAATCGTGATGATCATCATTCATATTTTTCCATTTTTAGTAAATTTTTTTAGGGTGCCGACAACCGACCACATTTTTCAAAATCGTAAACAGTTATCATTTTACTAAATTGTTAATAACTTTTTTTAAGTTGACAAATGAAATTAAATTCTTCGATAAGTTATTAGCTAAGGCCTCTAGCTTTCTATTGGTATGCTGATTACCATATATTGTTTAATTGGAGTAACGTTGTGAGCCAAAAACAAAAGTGTTCCGACAACCGAACACATTCCCCTACATAAATAATGCATCTCTACATTTATTGTAATGATTAAATAAAACACGTATAGTGTAAAATATAAGTAACCCTTAAATACATAACTCTGTTTTAAAACAACATTGCGAAAAACATCTCAAAATTATCACAGTAATGTATTGAAGCTATGAAACAATTTTCACAATATAAAAAAAAATAATTTGCGCCTTTGAGGGTTAATATGACTCCCATGTTTGGAAATGAAGTCAAATGTGATATAAATTGATACAAAAAAATATCTTTTGCACATTTCTAAAAGACTTGTTATGACCAACAAAAATGTTGCCAAAAACGGAACCCATTTGTTGCCAAAATCGGAGTGTGCCAAAAAGGGAGCATGCCAAAAACGGAACGTGCCAAAAACGGAATCTTACTGTATTAGATTGGTGATTATTTAAAGCTGAGAAGCAAATTTTCGTTTAGTCATTTATGACAATAATAAAAAAACTGTATTCAGCAAGGTTGTGGGGAATAGAATAAGAAACAACTTTGCTGAAGAGACTATGTATCTATCTTTTGATATTAATACACATTTGTGGAGTTTTCTATGACACGCTCCTGAAAATCACGTTTATCAAAATAACTTTTCTGGGTGATTTTTAAAATTTTTTATAGAACATTTTATTCGGCATAAGACAATATACAATTTTTGTTAAACAAGCAGTGGTGCGAAATCTCAAAATCAGTTGCCAATTTCTGTTTGAATTTACTGAAACTAACATTCAGTTTCAACACCCCGCTCATTCAAATACTTCCAAATTGACTGAAGTTTCACGTAGATCGAATGATTCAGTACAGAGGAAATATAGATTCAATCACCAACCAACACATTCATTTGTTTCATGTGGACAGAAGGTGGCATCTTTCACATTTTTGAGCATTTGTGAACTGTGTAAGTCATGTCCCGGTCAGAAACACATAACAGAAATATTTCAAAACTATATCTCGCATTGTTACTTGTTATAAATTTCTGTTATTTTAACTACTAACGAGACCTAATTTAAAACAAAATATGTTACAAAAATTGTGTTCTGTTATAATCTTGTTATTTCATTCTGATCGGGGTCTGGGGCATTTTTGCTCGATAATCCCTTTCAGTGTTTGTTCAGTTTGCTGCGAATGAATGTCGAGGCAAACAAACGAAATTGAAATTGAAATTTCGTTTCTCTTTTTTTATTGGGACATGTCATTTTTTCTGAGCTCTGTATCGTTCATTTTTCATCATAAGCAACTAAATTAATATAACTAGTAGACCCATTGAGGAAACGGGATAAGTGTCAGTACGAGCGCTGTCTTGTATGCTGAGCCGATACAAAAGGTCAAGCTATCTGCAGCGGGAACGGATGCCCAGGATTCGTTCGCTTCACTTAAAATTTTCATAGTTCAATCGATTCCCCAATCAAATAAATAGAATTTTGACGAGAAACATGCAGAATGAAAAGATGTAGAGTAACGATCGCCGCTGTCATTTTTTGACTTATGTGATAGGAACATACCTGTCTTATCAATATTCACATTCTATCAAATAATTGGACGGTGTAATTATGAATTCAGAACATTTACAATTCAAATATATTTCCGTCAATTCGATTTTACAATTGGAGCTCCCGGCGATGGCATATACAACCCAGTTGAGTTTGCGATAATACAATCGACCATTTGGTAGCTACTTTGGAATTGACCGTTGACAATGGGATTTTAATTAACATACTACCGCACCAAATTAACGTACCTGTCTCTCCGGTATTGCGGGATATCGTGTGCCAGAGTAGAACTAAATCGCTGAAAATTGTTCGGTAAAATTGAAGTAAATAGAACAAACACGATTATCAAATAGAATTTTCGAGCGAGGGTTGTCATAGGCACCCGTTACGTAATCCCTAATGTAGCATACGTACGCCTGTGTACACATTCCCTTATCAATATTTTTTTTTTGAATTATGGACCATTGCTTCGGTAATTATCTTTCATAATTAAAGTGACCTGAATGCAAATCACGTAATTTAATTGATCATCAATTCGGTTGAAAGTTTAATTATCCAACAAAAAAAAATCGTGAGTCAACGAAATGGAAACGGCTACCAATTACATGACATGATTTTATGCGAAGAGAGGCTTTAACATTGTTTTTCGCCTTTCCGGAGCAATACTTATAATTCATGTCAATGCGGTAGCTAAACTAAATTAATTTAGCATGAGAAAAAATTAAACTGAACAAATATTATTATAATCTTTAATGAAGTGTATTCCTGAACACTTTAGAATGCTATTATTTTAGGCATCGTAGGAACTTTTGAACAAAAATCTGCAATATCTGCATGAAATGTTTTTTTTCAGGATGTGTTTCCGAAATTAAATTTTTGGCACTTTTTCGTAGTCCAACATAATCTACGTTTAGTGTCAATTGAGAAATTTGAAAATTATTTCAGTTGTTTCTACCAATAATAATCAAAGTTGAACATTCCAGGACAAACAGGCATCCTGTTTTTCCCGTTGAAAGTATGTAGAAAAAAAATGAAAAATGAGTGGATGCCAGTCATTCAACTATCGATGTATTTCATGTTCATATTTAGCATATTTTGTACTCATCATGGCCAGTGGGGCAATTTCATCATTCCTATTCAGTTGGCAATCGATTTCATTACGGACCAAATTATGTACAGAAAGCTACTTTGCAAAACTGTATCCGAGAGGCAAATTTGATCATGAAGACGGCAATCTCATTGGAAGCTTCTGTTTCTGCTCTAGTGAGGTTCACACACTGTAACTCCCGATTTAATATAGGCTACACTACATAACGACCGACGATAGTTGGTCCTAGCAATAAATCATATGGGACGCCTTTTGCTGTGGATGCTTCGGTCCAACTAGAAATGTCTACATGCGTGAAAATCGAGGATGATCGGGTAAAGTCAACTTTTGTTAGTACTGATGCAGCCATGTTCGTACGAAATATAGTGAGTTTTGTCGACTGAACCTGCTATCTACAATCCAAGCCACTATGTTCCTCACCACTAAACAGTGTTTTACGCCAATTTTCCTTGTTTGTCAAGCTGGCCGACCTGTCAATAAGTCAGGCAACCGAACTAAATGCGCGAAGGTTGTGCAGCGATGGGTCCGTTGAGATACGTTGACCGGGGCTGTAGGCACACAGAGCAACGGATGTGTGCATGTGTGTGTGTGTTTATGTGGATGTCGGTTTCGTGATGATGGAAAACCCGTTCTTATGGGGGAAAATGGTTTTCTCGATGTCCAACGTTAAATTGCTTATTGATTGGTGGCGATGGTCGATAGTGTATTTGAGCTGTTAATTTTCCTGTCGAGGGGATAACGACTTGATGTTCGCATGTGTTAATTGCAGTCACCGCTGTTGCTGTGATGGTGTGAATGTGGTTAGATTTTAATCGAAGGGGGCTAGAATCGTCCAATCAATTTGCATTTGGGATCAGTACCTACCCGGAAATACTAAGAAATCTCGCAAGGGTGATGACTATTGCCACCCACAAATATTTTTCGTAGTTCAATTCAATTCAATGAACGGTAGTCAACTATATTAATATTTGACTACTGTCAGCTGGAACCCAAAATTATCAATTTCAATCACGTATCGAGTAGATTGATAAGACGAATTTGATTAACTAGCTCGAAAAATGTCTGGAGGTCAATCAAATAGGAATCTGCCTTAACCTACTAGATACCTACATTAGGCCAATTCTCTTTTTTTAATTCATCAAGTCCCTCCCTTCCATATTGTGACAAATGTCAAAGTAAGCTCAAATGCCAAATTTCACATCATTTCACAGTGTTTTTTTTCGCCAAAAACGTGCGAAAAATTATTCACGTCAAAACGGTAAAACATACAGAAATGATGTGTTCTCTATTTATAGCACACTTAAAGTTGTCGACCGTTTTTATTTGAATGACCCCTAAAAACGTTTTTTCAACATAACTTCTAAAATATCGTAGATAAAGAGTCAGAATGTTACAGAAAGTTGTTCGTCTTGTCAAGATACATATTTTTATATAAGAGATCATTGATCTATCTCTTGTGACATAGAAGTTATTGGGTCATTTTTGGCAAGATTTGCAAAAGTTTTTAAACTTTTAAACGGGAAAAAAACGGGCAGCCAACTCTAGTTGAAATTAGTAATGATACATCGACACTATAAAATTTAATAGAGTTCACTTGTCTCTCGTTGTCTCCAGTAGAGTTATGGATGATTTGAAAAAAAAACTATCGTTTTTTAAAAAATATCCAATATCTTCGAAAATACTCGAGCTATGAAAAATTATGCGATAATTCAAAAGATATTTTTTAAAAAAGTATTTTTTGGGATCATCGAAATATAACGAGCTGAAACTTCTTAAGCATTACAAGAAGAGACTTCATTATTAAGAAAAAACTACAAGGGGAAGCCCTATGGGGTTGCATGAGCTGCAGACGTAGGACTATACTACTTAAAGTAAAATATTTATTTTCTTAGTACATTTATAGTAATAATAAATCAAACATATTTCTTACGTATGGTTTAATCACAACCAATCAACATCGAATATTACATGTTGAACCAAACCTTCTTGGTTATCAGGTCATTCCATTTGTAGTAGGTGATCGAATCCGATTAAACTTATTTAAGAAGATCTGAAGAAAGTACGGAAAACTGTGACCGAGCTAATATCTGGAACTAAATCTTTATAGAATAAGATTAGCTTGTAAAACCTTTTCGATTGTGTGTGGTAGAAAACCCGGACCAGTGAAGAAAAATCAAATTTTAGACAATATAATCACATTTAATGTATAGACCAAGCATTCTAGTTATATTTTGCCATTATTATAACTTTCCTAAAGTACGCATACAAATATAGCGAATGCAGTGGTCTTAATCATATATCGAAAATACAAATGTATAAGTATCGAAAACAATTTTATATATGCACAAGATGCGTTTTTGCAACGATTTTTCAAGTGGCAGTGTATTCATTCATAAATAGGCTTTGTAGTATGCACCTATTAGTAGAATTAAAGTACTATAGGCTGAGTGGAAATGAATCACGTGATGGGGAAATGAATCAATGAATTGATCGAACGTAAATAATAAACTTTCGTTGTGCAATTTAGTAACAAATTAGATCTATCTACCTACACATTCGCCTTAAACATTAAACCCAAGCGCACAAAGCAAAATGAATCAATGCTGATGATGATGGGTAGAGCGAAAGAGACAACTAATACCACGACACTATGGTAACCGTGTTTGCAAATGGAGCTCGCATGTACAAACTATTTTGTGAACGAATAATTATACATAAAAATGTGCTGGAAACGAGCACAACACAAAAGATAGCATACGGATATGCTCATTCGCATTCACTGGGTAGCGTACCTCCATAGGCAGTGTAACGGACTTTTAACTCAGCTACACTGCCTGTAAAGCACACAGCGCAGTGATCTGCTTCGCCTACCGCTCAACAGGCGACTGAGCTGCTTCGGCGAAATCCGCCCGTTTAAATAGTCGATGATGACGCCATTCATAGAAGTGTAGCGCGCTAGGTACACAAATCTGTCGTGCTGGACTAGAAAAGCGCTATTTTCTGTGTGTAAATGCGCGATATTTTGACTAGGTTGTTCATTATTTAAATTTTTAATGCCATGATATCAAAAATCTTTGGGTTTATCTATTGGAATCTATTCTTAGAAGTATTTCGGGGCGATATGCGCAAAAAATTTGAAAATTTGTCGTGAGATGGCTGAATTATATGCGTTTAAAATTGGACCACTTTTTGTTACATACCATTTTTGTAGAATTTGCAACGTGCACCCCTATATCGAAAACAAAGACGTAGTCCTACGTCAAAAAATATTCATGAATGCAATATCCACAATTCTTCCAAAGATGTCAGCTCATTTTTTTACCACAAAAAAAATGTGTTGAGAAATTTCACTTATAGGAGGATTAATCACGAAAATCATAGCAGCAAATACCAGATCTAGCAATTTTTGATAGGTAGTCCGAAAACACTATTGACATAAACTCAGCCGTTTCCACGCTAACAACCAAACACCATTTGAAACACTTTATATTTTAAAAATTTCTACATAATTTAGAAAAAAAACGAGATAAGCCGTTGTCGCAGTTTAGAAAGTTGCTTTTTTGATAATAGAAAACCTTTTTACAGAACATACCGAACTTGTCAGAATTATATTTAAAAGTTATAGTAATGATTTTGCTTTAAAGGGTTGATCGACAAACAACCAGCAATAATATGTTACTATGTTTAAATTGCCGCAAGGTTCTACTGTATCGATTTTGTTGGCTATTTTCGGCAAATTTGAGACTAAGAGAAACGAAAGCAATGAAATTGAAAGACGGATAGGTATTCTAGAGCGAATCAGTTATAAACTTAGAACGGAAAACTAGAACTAGGCAGGCTCATATGGGCATGATCGAAAGGCAATAATGTTGAAGATATTAAAGATGAAGACTGAGTCTTCAGCAAAGTTGTTGGTAAATAAATATATATATATATATATATATATATATATATATATATATATATATATATATATATATATATATATATATATATATATATATATATATATATATATATATATATATATATATATATATATATATATATATATATATATATATATATATATATATATATATATATATATATATATATATATATATATATATATATATATATCTCACTTTTCGGGAGATTAATCAGCAAAATAACAACACATTATGGAAGGGCTTGTAATGGTCACAAATTCCTCTGAAGACATCATTGACCCAAATCTAACGATTTTGGCGTAATGTATAGATCACACGATTTTGGCAAAAAACCACTGTGCATTTGGAGAATTGTAGACCCCAGCCCACCTCGCTTGAGTCTTTGACATTAACACTATGGAAGAATATGAGGAAAAATATATTAAATGAGGTATGAACTGTAATTTTCCGAATGCTATGCACTATCCGAATATGCACAAGCGTCCCTTTTCTTCCCCCTTTTCCACTGATTAACTGTTTGTGCAACTGGAAAAATAAATGTATTCACAAAGATCACCTCGAAATTACTTTTATTCGAAAGGATTTAGAAAATTGACCTCTGCACTAGTAGGTGGATAGATGCCAAATTGTTCCAAAAACTTGTTATTGCCTATTTTTTGTTCATATTACGACATAATAAAAGCAATAGCAACAACAAATAATTTTGGCCAGGATTTGACCCCAGTTAATCCTCTGTGCGTTGGGCGTTTTCGGTCTGTTCACTCGTTTAGTGCTGGCTGGGAGTGTATTCTTGGGTGTGCATGGGAATCGTGGCGGAGTGCGAGCGACGGGAGTGAGTGTATGTATGTTTTTGTTTCTCGGTGCACAAGATGCGAAGACAAGATGTAGTTCTCTGTGTGTTATTGGTAACATAGAAAAACTGGTATATTTTTCTATAAACACTCTAATTTATATATCTGCACGAGTACGGATTCCCGGACAAACTGACGCGATTAGTGAAGGCGACGATGGATCGGGTGATGTGCGTATTACGTGTCTCAGGGACGCTCACGAGTCCCTTCGAATCACGCAGAGGGTTACGGCAAGGTGATGGTCTCTCGTGTCTGTTATTCAACATCGCGCTGGAAGGTGTAATAAGAAGAGCAGGGATCGACACGAGTGGTACGATTTTCACAAAGTCCGTTATATATATATATATATATATATATATATATATATATATATATATATATATATATATATATATATATATATATATATATATATATATATATATATATATATATATATATATATATATATATCTCACTTTTCGGGAGATTAATCAGCAAAATAACAACACATTATGGAAGGGCTTGTAATGGTCACAAATTCCTCTGAAGACATCATTGACCCAAATCTAACGATTTTGGCGTAATGTATAGATCACACGATTTTGGCAAAAAACCACTGTGCATTTGGAGAATTGTAGACCCCAGCCCACCTCGCTTGAGTCTTTGACATTAACACTATGGAAGAATATGAGGAAAAATATATTAAATGAGGTATGAACTGTAATTTTCCGAATGCTACTTCAAAAGGTATACCCTTTTGAAGTAGCATTCGGAAAATTACAGTTCATACCTTTTGTTTTAAAGGAAACGTTCTTAGTACTTGAATAAAGATATTTTAGTTTCTTGAAAATACGGTAAATTGGGATTTTGAGACATTTTGTCCCCAAAGTCCCTTATTTTCAAAAACTTTTCAGCTCTCTACTGCAAATCATACATATTTTGCCGTTTATCTAATGTGAAAAAATCTCAGTAGTCGACCGGATCTTTTGCAATTTTTATCCGAGCACGAAAAGTTGGGATGGCACACATATAAACGGTGCTGAGTGACTCGGTTGTGTTTTCGAAACTGGGACTCGGCTGAGGTTTTGATTTCGCAGAATAACAAATTTTGCGATACTTGTCAAGCTTTCCACGAGATGGTCGGATAGTCGGAGATTATGGAGTACGCCGGAGGAAATAGATTCCTGGAGTGTGATGACCCGAAAAAGCGTTTCTCGGAGGTTTTGCTTTCCCGCAGAAGCATCGTCAGGAGCGAGCGGGGCATACGAATACATCTCTGTGCTCACCGCTCAGCACTACTCTACGAACGCTGTTGCTGCGAACGAGAGTGTGAGGAAAACAAAGCTATTACGAAAGTGAGATGGACAAACCCGCTGTTAAGTGCGTATGCACACTACATGAAGAGCTCCATCGACGCAGAGGTCGATGGCTATGGAATTTGTGCGTTGCACAGAGGAGTAACTAGAACAAATTCCTGGCCAATAACCAAAATACTTTTTTTTTGATTTTCTATTTCGTTATGTTTTTTTACATACCTAAAAACCAGCTGAATAACGTGGCAAAATTAGGAGCATGCCAAAAATTGTTAAAGATTTTTTGCATGGATGTAAAATGGTGATATTGCAACGAGTTTTTTAATCATTTTAAGGGGTTATATACAAAGTTGGAACTCAAAAAATCGAAAAAAATTGAATATTCTGAAAGTACATACTTTTGAAAATATCTGTGCGAAATTTCATCCAGATCGGAGCATTAGATTTCAAACTACAGCCGTTCGTAGCGCGCTAGTTCTTCCGCGTATGAAATTAACACAAAACTTTAAACGCAATTATCTCGGAACTAAGTTGTTTGACAAGTACCGTTGCGGTGAACGTGATATCGCAAAAACTATTCATCCGATTTTCATATTTTTTTTTGAACTGTTTGTATTTACATTCTCGTGTACTTGAACGGTTCCTTTTTCATCCAAAAAATTTTGATTCTTTGCCATGAATTTTTGTTTAAAATTTTGAACACCACAAAACGCAATTTTTTGGTTAACATGTTTTTTTTTTGCAGGAAATATTTTTATTGGGAAACTTATCCATTCAAGTACACCGCAATACATTTTTCTTTAATAATCTTTTTACTTTTTGATTTCAGTTGAGCCGGCTTGGAGAGCGGTCACCGCAAACATCTGCCAAAAAAACTCGCTACGGGGGATGGACCATAACTCCGCCAACCTTCAATATATATATTTTTTTAATTCAACTTGTTTTTTCGAACTTTGATAGCACTACCAACGAGCTTTTGTTTTTTTAAAAGAAATTTGCATAAAACGCTTTAAAAAATCACGAACTTAGCTCACTGTTTCGCCACAACTTTGTATATAACCCCTTAATTGTATATTCAGCAATATCGCTTTCTAGTGATGATGACTGTATTAAGTAAGACAATATTATTGCAAACGTAGTTGAACACCATCATTTGTATAACTTAAGCCTAAAACTAACTGGAAGTATTAGTGTTGTTGTGCATTGCACCAACTTTAAAAATTACGTTTTTTAAACATTTTATTCAAAAATTGAATGATTAAAAAGTTTATACATTATACGGCGAGATCCGGCATAGTTTCTGAAGCAGTATTGCAAAACCAGATTCCAGCTATCCGAAAAACATAAGAACTCTTCCGATCTTGTCCGATCTACAAATTCCAAGCGATTTGAAAATATTGAAATTTTATGTAATTTAAGGTACACCGTAATGCTGTAGGGCCAAATACTATGTTTTTCAAAATGTATCTCTATGAAAATATGCACAAGCGTCCCTTTTCTTCCCCCTTTTCCACTGATTAACTGTTTGTGCAACTGGAAAAATAAATGTATTCACAAAGATCACCTCGAAATTACTTTTATTCGAAAGGATTTAGAAAATTGACCTCTGCACTAGTAGGTGGATAGATGCCAAATTGTTCCAAAAACTTGTTATTGCCTATTTTTTGTTCATATTACGACATAATAAAAGCAATAGCAACAACAAATAATTTTGGCCAGGATTTGACCCCAGTTAATCCTCTGTGCGTTGGGCGTTTTCGGTCTGTTCACTCGTTTAGTGCTGGCTGGGAGTGTATTCTTGGGTGTGCATGGGAATCGTGGCGGAGTGCGAGCGACGGGAGTGAGTGTATGTATGTTTTTGTTTCTCGGTGCACAAGATGCGAAGACAAGATGTAGTTCTCTGTGTGTTATTGGTAACATAGAAAAACTGGTATATTTTTCTATAAACACTCTAATTTATATATCTGCACGAGTACGGATTCCCGGACAAACTGACGCGATTAGTGAAGGCGACGATGGATCGGGTGATGTGCGTATTACGTGTCTCAGGGACGCTCACGAGTCCCTTCGAATCACGCAGAGGGTTACGGCAAGGTGATGGTCTCTCGTGTCTGTTATTCAACATCGCGCTGGAAGGTGTAATAAGAAGAGCAGGGATCGACACGAGTGGTACGATTTTCACAAAGTCCGTTCAGCTACTTGGCTTCGCCGATGACGTTGATTTTATTGCACGAAACTTTGAGAAGATGGAGGAAGCCTACATCAGACTGAAAAGAGAAGCCAAGCGCGTCGGACTTGCCATCAACACGTCGAAGACAAAGTACATGATAGGAAGAGGTTCACGAGAAGAGAATGAGAACCGCCCGCTTCGAGTTTGCATCGGTGGCGACGAAATCGAGGTGGTTGAAGAGTTCGTGTACTTGGGCTCACTGGTGACCGCCGACAACGATACCAGCAGAGAGATTCGTAGACGCATCGTGGCAGGAAATCGTGCTTACTTTGGCCTCCGCAAGACACTTCGGTCGAACAGAGTTCGCCGTCGTACGAAGTTGACCATCTACAAGACGCTGATTAGACCGGTAGTTCTCTATGGGCACGAGACCTGGACCATGCTCGTGGAGGACCAACGCGCACTTGGTGTCTTCGAACGGAAAGTGCTGCGTACCATCTACGGTGGAGTGCAGATGGAATACGGCACATGGAGACGGCGAATGAACCATGAGTTGCATCAGCTGTTGGGGGAGCCGCCCATCTGTCATACCGCGAAACTCGGACGACTACGGTGGGCCGGGCACGTAGCCAGAATGTCGGACAATAGCCCGGTGAAAACGGTTCTCAATTCCAATCCGACCGGTACAAGAAGACGTGGCGCGCAGCGAGCACGATGGATCGACCAGGTGGAAGACGATTTGCGGACCCTTCGCAGACTGCGTGGCTGGCGACGCGCGGCCATGGACCGAGTGGAATGGAGGAATCTTTTGTATAGGCCACTTCGGCCTTAATCTGTTAATAAATAAATAAAATAAATTTATATATCAATTATATTCAATTAAATACACTAAATACGTGTTGATTTCTTACCTCATGTAAGGAATCGAAAGTATTATTGTAATGTTATAATCCATTTGATACAAGAATTACATTAATGCGGGGCTGGTTAATGGAACGATTACTTCGGAACACGGTTTGCCCAGTATACGAAATGGGTAATCGGAAAATTAATTGAGCTAGCATATACCTAAATCCTGGAATGAAGTTATTTGCAGGTATGTATATAAATACATGGAAATAACTTTTTTTTCTGTAGACCGCCGGACAGTGGGAGATAGGCTAGTTAACATATACACACAATTCGAAAATTTGGGGTTCTAGAGACTTTAGACATTCATATAAAATTTTGTTACTTTCTCCTTCATTTATCTTTTTTTTCCTTCACTCAATTTTAATAAAATTCCCTTGTTGAACATGTAAAATTCTCAGGCATAAAATAGAAATAGATTCCACATCGGCAAAATTCTAAAACAATAGATTTTTGACATTTAGTCTCGATTCCACAATTCTTCTACAATTTACTACTTCTAGTGTAATATACGCTTAGAGATTACATGAAAAGTTTCATTTCTGAAAAAATAGGGAAGTTGGGGTATAAACGCATTTAATTAAGAAATGGAGTTTCTAGACCAAATGTTAAAAAATCTGGTGTCTCTGAATTCGACCGGTAACGAATCTATTTTCATTTTCCACGATCTTATAAAGATTTATTGAATAATAATAGAGATATATGCACGAGAATATGATCAAATTTAATGTGAATGATAAAAGACCCTACACACTTAATTTGGCTCGTCAAATTCCGAACTGCCGTGCAGTCAACAAATTTAGAATCTGATATCTCAGTAAAGTGAGATTTGTTTGCTGATTTTCGGTGAAATATTTTTCGAGTCTCAGCTATCAAACGTCTTTTTTACTAAGATCTCAGCAAATAAATTGTTTCCTGAGATCACAGCAGTTGAGATTTCGGCAAAAGCTGAGATTTGGCAGAAAAAATGAAGAGTGTGGAACCCCAACTTCTAGTGTTCGGACAAAGGTCGTAAAGGTTCCATTCGATTCCTGAGAATTTTTACATTAGAAAAACTGAAAAATCTGTATGATTTGCACCATAGAGCGGAAAAATAATTAAAAACAGGGTATTTTAGAGATAAAATTACCCAGAACCCCACTTTCCCGTATTTTTCGAGAAATGAAAATATCTCCATTTGAATACCCCTTAAAAAGAGTATGGACTGTAATTTTCCGGATGCTACTTCAAAAGTTATAGCATTTCATATATTTTCCGCCATATTTTCCCATAGTATCAATAATGTCAAAAACTTTAAGCGAAGCGGGCGCGGGTCTAAAATTGTCCAAATGATGTGAAATTTGGCATCTGGTGGTAAGGTATCCCCACTACATATACGCGGCATGGCACTATCAGTTTTCGACAAACTTTTGAATTTGACAACAAGGAAAAAAATTCCGGGTATTGTTCATCTGGTGTTGAAACGGCGTCGCAAAATCCACAGAGTGAAAAAAATCAAATGTAAGAAAATGTTTCCTTTTATTAATATGGCTAATATTTATTAAGAAGATAATTTCATTCGTACGGTGGCATCCGGAGCGAGAAGTCGATTTTTCCACTCCGTGCAGTGTATAGCGATAAAGAATAATGCTACTCCGCTTTCAAGGTTATTTTGTGCTTTCTCCGTCTCTTCTAGGTTCTGGATTTTTCATTTCTTCTTTTGTGTGTGCGCGTTAACCGTTAGTCGATCAGCAGAGCAGTAGCAGTGTTTTGACCTCTTGGATACCATGATCCAAGATAAATACCGCTATTATGTTACGTTCCCTTTCTTGATTCTTCTATAAACGTGCACTGGGCAAAGGCTTGTGCAAAAATGACTTTCCCTGACAGTGGCTCATCTCAAGGTGAGAAGGATGTCGAAACAAAACCGGCTCCCCGACTCAAGGTCTATCCATGTTTGTCCACCAGGCCATACATGATTTTCCTCCGAGCCAAAGACAAAATTGTATTGCAGATTTCTCAAATTCTGACGGAACGATACTCTACCCTGACTGAAATATCTAAAATACACCCTGATAAGCTTCAGCTTGTGGTAAATATATTAAATCAGGCAAACGATATTGATGGCTATGGGCCTTTTACGGACGAGTACAGAGTATATGTACCAGCAAATCGGGTTGAAGTCTGCGGGGTTGTCTCCGATTCGAGTTTGAGTTGCAAACGCTTGCTTTCAGTACCAGTCACAGCGCCACGTAACGAGGATATATGTCAACTCAGACTCTTATCGGGCGACCTTTGCCGAATATGCCCTACCTAACTACCTCATCTTTGACGAGGTGCATGTACCTGTTCGCCTTTTTGTGTCGCAGATCATGAACTGCACTAATTGCAAACAATTGAGGCTCACAGCCTCCCAAGTAATGTGGATGATTACTGTAGAAGGAATGTTGAAAAGTGTCTCAACTGTGGGGGAAACCCACATAATCTCCCGACATGTACCGTGTACAAACAGCGTGAGGAGAAACTTAAGCGTTCCCTTCAGGGATACTGTAAGCGATTCTTTTGCAGAAACACTAACGATAGCTACGCCACTGGTCTCTAAGAACATCTATACTAACTTGTATCCTACAAAGGCGACTGTGATGAACCCCAGGAGGGAACATCTTCTGCTGTGCCTAGAAACAATAGAAAAAGGAGGAACATCTCATCTGCCTATGAAATCATAAGAGTACCATATTGAAAAACAGCAATCCGAGAAAAACGCTGTTCAAGATTTACATTTGCATTGAGCCTTATGGATGGGACAACCATGTTTTGGTATTTTTTCGGTATTTTCTAAACAAACCTAGGAATTTTATTTGTGCATCGTGATTCAGTGATGATTAGAATACAATCCAGCAGATAAGAAATTTTCGATGCAAATCCAAATGGGACTCTTATGCTTTTATGGGCAGTCCTCTCCTAAGCTTCGTTGTAAAGAACAGAAGGTGTCTCTTAGAAGTCCTTAAAATAACTTCTCGTGGAAGTATTAGTGCAAAACCGAAACAAGTTGCTCCCGGTTTAGAAACATGAACTGAGAAAACAAATTTCCAGCATTTTCTGGGACATCCAAAACCCCAAGTATTCCCAAATCTGCGCTGGCTTAATAAATTTCTCTGACATTGTGGATCGTATTTTTACAGCATTAATTATTTCTGACCCTCTTAAAAGCATCTTGATTAGCTTCTTTCCGCAGTAAAACATTCTTGATGCAGTTCACTGCAAAATGGCCCCCTCTTTTCGGCGATTGTATCCTTCGATGGCTAATTCATCGAACGAGGTCACGGATCTGATCACTGTGCTACAGTGGAATTGCAGAAGAATTATCCCGAAAAGCGATTCTTTAAAAATGTTAATAAATAATTTTAAATGCGATGCTTTTACGTTATGCGAGACACGGCTTACTCCAGAAATAGACCTCAACTTCCACGATTTTAATATTATTCGCTAGCATCCTACGGAGAAGTACTTTTGGGGATAAAAAAATGCTATTTTTGATATTTATTATTATTTCAATCGAATCAATCCCTCCCCCTCGCATTGAAGTATTCGCTTGCCAAACTAGAATTAAAGACAAACCCGAGCAAATTCTCATGGGCTCAAACACCATACAACCCCTTAAAAAGACGATGGTCCTTTATAAATGTTACAACCATAAAAACACCATAATATGGTCTCAATAACCCATAGATACACCCAAATATGGTTTTTACATTGGATCTACCGGACCATGGCGATGATGTTTTCATAGGTTGACAAACACTATCAAAATACCATATAATGGGTGATTTTAACTCCCACGGATATGAAGTTG
Organism: Topomyia yanbarensis; assembly: GCF_030247195.1. Taxonomy (NCBI): domain Eukaryota; kingdom Metazoa; phylum Arthropoda; class Insecta; order Diptera; family Culicidae; genus Topomyia; species Topomyia yanbarensis. The sequence continues at coordinate 131,412,855 of NC_080671.1, forward strand.
CCTTCATGACGATTCAATATGACCATTTTGGACCCGGTTGAAATGACACGGATTCCGGCTACAACATTGCGCTCGAGTGCCCATGACTTATCCTTCTGCTCGACATCACTGCGGTTAGATTGCATGTGGAAGGTGATCCCTGATCCCCACGGCAGCGACCAACACCCAATCGTAATTACTATTGCCAACGATTTAGGGCCACCGAATACAATCAATGTTTCGTATGACCTTACACGAAATGTTGATTGAAAGAGCTACGCATCCTTGATATTCCCAAAATTGAGTCCACACAAGAGCTTACTCCGGAGGAAGATTACGGGTTCCTGGCTGGCTTGATTCTCGAGACCGATTCAAGCTCTTACTAAACGAGTACCAGACGCCAACACTCGCGGACGGCCTCCCAACCCACGGTGAGGCAAAGAGTGCTGGGACGTATACATGGAGGAGGTGACAAAATTAAAAATCCCATATTTAAACGTTCTCCATGAAAACCTGCATTTTTTCGTTAGTGAACGTATAAATGTGGGACACATTTTTCACTTAAACTGCCATAACAAACGAACGAAACGCACCATGCTTTCCATACTTCGAGAAACACCAAAAATTTCCTCAAGGCCATGAAGTTGGAAAAACCTTTCTAAATCTAATCAGATAAATTTCTTCTAAATATTTTAGAACCTATAATCGATGATCACATCAGGAATGTTTGTTTAGTTGTATATTCACTGCACAAAATGCAACATGCATATCAGTGTGGAAAATCCACGATAACTCTGTTTTACGATGTTGTTTACAGCATTGAAAAAACCCTTCTCGCTCAAGCCATCTTTCTTGGGTGTATTCTTAGATATTGAAAGTGCCTTTTGAGAATGTATCCTTCCAGTCTATTCTGGAAGCGACGCGCGGTCATGGGGTATCTGCATGTATTCCGAGTTGGATAAACGCAATGCTTAGTAACCGCATTCTTTTCTCGTCACTGAGACAGTTAGAGATAGGGAAATTAAGTATTTGCGGCTGTCCTGTCACCGAAATTGATTGATTGATTGATTTGTTTATTGGAGCTTTACCCAAATGGTCATTCGTCTGTTGGAGGAAATTTAATAAGTTTGGATTTCCAATCCACGGAGATGCTGACGATTACCAAATACTAATTACTGGACTTTGCATTGCAACTATCTTTGACTTAATGCAACAAGCATTAAGAGCTGTCGAATTGTGGTGTCGTCAAGTTAAATTACCAGTTAATCCAAACAAAATTCAATGGCTCTATTCACGATGAAGCGAATAACAACCAAGATTCGTTTCCTTGCAGTTCTATGATTCTGAGCTACTGTGTGCAGATCAAGTCAATTACGTTGGAGTTATATTGGACTCTAAACTGAATTGGTCTGCTCACATTGAGTTTAGAGTCGAAAAACAGTGTATGGGCTTCGGGCAGCGCAGACGAACTTTTGGAAAGCCTTGAGGTCTTAAACCTAAATACATCTATTGGATATTCACGACAATTGTACGTCCAATACTGTCATATGGATGCCTTGTGTGGTGACAGATGGGAAAGGTGGTGACGGTCCTGTTAAAGCTAAACTTTCTGCAAGGAATGGTGTTCATGATGTTGACTGGTGCTTTCACGACAACTCCGACTGCTGCCCTTGAGGCCCTTCTGAATATCGAACCATCAATTCACCTAAAGCAAGAAGCACTATCGTGTGGGACATGGTTATATGAAAAAATAAAATTTTGCTCCGAGCAACTTTTTGGGTCCTATTTAGCTCCCAGAACAACTCTGCAAATTTTTAGCTCGATCGGGGAAACTATATTTTTGCGCCCACGGTTTAAAGTTTACCTGGGATTTCGTATGGGGAAATCGTCTTTTGCAAAACAATTCTTCCAAGAGTCGCCCGTTACCTCTTAAAAATAAATAGATGTATGAAACGATCTGATGCTTGTGGAAAAAGTTTTTAAGCAAAAACCGATTGATGCCCTGAAGATTGATAAAAATGTCACTTTTCATAGCATCACTGCTGCTCACGGTCGAATTATATGCAAAATTTTTAACTTTCTCTTATTATGCACAAAAGAACCCTCAATTTATCCCACAAAACTCTTGCGAAGTGACCAAACAGTATAGATAAATGATTTAGACACATTAAGAGATGATGAAAATAAAATTGCGTATAATTGGACAACCAACAACAGTGGTGCTAGAAAAAATGAATATTTTATCAATCGTCAGAGCATCAATCGGTTTCTGCTTAATAACATTTTTCTCAAGCGTCAGATCGTTTCGTGGTTCTCGAGACTTTATTTCTTTATTAAATTTCCTATAAAGGCCACATAACCATTTATTTTTAGGAAGTAATGGGCGACTCCTGGAGGAATTAGGAGGACCCAAATGGTACCTAAAAAGTCGCTCGGTGCTGGAATCTAATTTTTGTCCCAGTCATACACGACTCTGGTCATAAATGGTTTCAAAGGGAAGAGAAATTCTTGCTCCCAGCAATATTACACTCACGTGTAAGTGCTGGTGTCTACTGTCGTGAAATGAGATTGGAACAGTCTTACTTGCTAGGTAGATACTGTACTGTATTCCAAACAGAAATCTTCGCGATTATGTGCGGGATACAATCAGCCCTTCAACAGAGATTGTCCGGCAAAGTTATAAACATTTGCTCCGATAGTCAGGCCCTTATCTCGGATAAATCATAGTCCAAGCAACTGATCGCAAGCCAAATCGAAGAACTAAGCATTGTCAACACTATCTACCATATCTGGGTGCCAGGAAATTTCCGGTATTACTGGAAATGAATAGGCTGACGAATTGGCCAGGGCAGGTGCAGCGGTTGACTTCGTTGGTTCTGAGTCCGCCCTACCAATTTCGACAAGTTGGATAAGAGAAAAACCCGATCCTGGGCTTCGTCTAAGCACCGTAATTATTGGAGACATCTACAAATGGTGTTTCTAGATGAACGGTGTGATTTCGAAAAATCTCCTACATTTTTCAAAACTCTACTGCGGCATGTAGACCAGGACTTAAACCGGTCACAGCGAACTCAATTGGCAACTATTCAGCGCGCTGAGTCATTTTCAGGTGATCTTTGTGAGTACGATGACCGGAACCTCATATCATCTGACATAAAACTGCCCAGCAGTAGCGCAATTGCGATTGCGAATTTTTGGCTCGGCTGTGTTTGGACGAAGAACACCCATAGACATACTTAAGATCCTTATCCATTGTGCTGAAGAGCTTTAGGCTTACTTGCAGGAGATTTGAACTTCTTGTAAGTTTAACTTACCTGGTGTTTATTTTATTTTGTTATTTTTCTCACTCTTGAAGTTGTACTTTTTTCCTCTTCCTTCTTCTTTCCTTCCGATCAAGGAAATAGTGAGAAGATACGGCACAGTGCCAATCCCCGACTATAAACGGGGAATGTATCATTTGAACTAATATATTCTGATTCTTGATTCCAGTTGTGAGTAGACCAGCTACACGGCAAAGATCAGTCAATGAGATAACAACAGCAGTTAACCCTTTCATGCCCAACTTTTTTCTAGTGCATGTACGGTTTCAAAACTATTTTACCTTGAAAACGGTGGGGTCAAGAAACACGAAAAGCCTATTTTCATAAAGATAGGTGCTTCCATGGCAGTGCTAGAAGTTGGTCAATTTTTACCTTCTAATGCTCAATACAATTCTCCTAGAATAATTACAATAGTCCAATTACGTGGAAAACCTAAACAACGACAGTCCAAATTGATAAGTTTTATCAGTTTTCAATAATATTGCACCATAACGAAGATATATGAAAAAATCATTTTCCGTCGTTAACGTAAACTGTCCCTGGCAGCACTGCTCCATCGGAATCCAATCAGACTAATTGCAATAACTTCAGTTCTAGAGCTGATCCTTGTAACTGTTAATACTCAAATTAAAGGCAATAATCACATTAATGAGCCTTATTTGTTTTTGTGAGTAAATCTCGTCTCAATCAAAAGTTATAGCTGTTTAAAAACGTTGTTGTCCACAAACAACATGAGCATGAATGGGTTAAGGACGAAAACAACAATTCTAGTCGAGGACAATCGGGAGACCGAGAAGAGAGAGAGAGAGAGATTTAATCACCGGTGATCTGTCCATCGGAGTGGCTGAGAGCTAAATCGCTCTCGGAAACGGATATCGGTATCGAGAGAAATGCCGCTGCCGGGGAACACTCAGCATCAGCTAGTAGATAAATCGGAACGTGTAACACCAAGATATAATAGGTATTGTTTTCTATGTAGAAGGTAATCATACTTAATTCGTAATTACCTAATTTTGGTAGAGTAAACATACTTCTAAATTTGTGCAATTTTTTTAATTCCTAAGTAAATTGTACCTAAAATTTAAAAAACTACACAGAAAATGATTTAATATTCTAACACTCTCTGGTAATAAAACAAATTTAAAAATGTGTATTTTTAGATAGTTTCTCACATACTCGCATCGCTCCGCTAATCAGTAATGGATTCGAGAAACGATCCCAAAGAATGTGCTAGCTAGAATTATGGAAATAAATTAATGTTTTCATGTAGATTCTTTGTCGGATGAATTGAACAAATATGTAAATAAAACTCATTCTTGCGAAAGTCGTCGGAAATGGATTTCAAAAATTTTGCAACTAACTACTGTCGATCAGAACACTATACCACTTAAATGCGATAGATATTATGATATGAAGCATTTTGGTTTATTTGAAACGGGGTTTTCTAGGAGCTCACGAGTGAGCTTAACCAAGCCGTGTATCTTTTTATACATTTATACCAAATAAATGAAAAATATTTAGACTTTGTGCACGTTTGTAATATAGGGTTATGTGGCGATGGCTTTCATTTGAATTTCACGATTGGCGAGGCGAACAATTCATGATACTCTGTTTGTGACCGTTATCTCTAACCAGTTCAGTTTTCGGCAAGAAGGACGGAGCTTGACGTAAAATATCAGTAGTTATTCTCTTCAACGACATGTGCAATTATTCTTTTCACGAGATTTTATTCTCTCAGAGTATAACATGAATATTCTCGATAAAGTATCAACTAACCCTTTCAAACCCAACTTTTTTTCTAGTGCTTATGAGGGTTTTTTTTTGTAAGAATATTGGAGACAAGAAACACGAAAAACCTCCCGATTCTCAATACATACATACCGTAAACCGGGGTGACATTGATCACTTTTCGAAGTAATCATTACATATTTTAAGACGCAACACATTTTTTTTCAAGTTTAATATTTTTAAACCATGTACTGGGGTATGGAGAGCAAGATTGGATGGTTTTACCTAAAATTGTCCGCTTACAGCTATTTAAAAAAAAAATGATTTCAAGTTGAAGTCCGTTTTCGTGTTCCAAGGTGACTTTGATAACCTGCTTGTTCACCCACATTAAGCTATTGATGTCAATGTTTTTCATTCAAATGTTTGTTTAAACTAATTCTGGAAAGATACTCATTGTTAAATAGATGTTAATTGGTATTACGCAAAGTATTTAAATGTACTTAAAATTCGGGTAATCAATATTCGTATAATTTGTGTCCAACTAGAATAAAAGATTCTGAAAACCTTTAAAGCTGCTAAAATTGTTTTATTTCAGTGCTTTATCAATGTACAAAAAGTTTCATTCATTTTAACACATTAGAATATTGAACAATAAAAAAATGTTATGAATTTTAGCTTAAAATAATTTGAAATAATTGCCAACTAGTTTTACAAAAAAATGTATTTAAAATAAACAAACTCTTAAAACTAAATTTGACATATTCCAATCTAAAGGAAAATGAAGACTCGCTTGTAATTTATTACTTTTGCTCAACTCTGAGATTTATTTGATTTATAAAAATTAGACAATTCACGAAGCTTCGTAAAAATAAGGTAAAGTCAAATTTCTTTTTTTTGTAGTTTTTGTACCCAAAAACCGAGCAATATACTCAAAAAGTATAACAAATCAGTATTTTATAAGTTAAGAGTAAAAATCATTCTAAATTAAAATGATTCGGTCGACTATTCTGGTTTAATAAGCGATCTACGAAAAAATTTTCGAGTGATCAAAGTCACCCCGATGATCAAAGTCACCCCGGTTTACGGTATGTTCTAAAATATTTACAATAGTCCAATTACATGGAAAAGATAGTCGAAGGCAGTCTTAATTACTGGGGTTCATCACTTATCGATAATATGGCAAGACAACGAACTTATACAAAAAATGCATTTTTCACCGTTAACTGGAAATGTCACTGGCAGCACTGCTCTAACGGAATCCAACCAGTCTATTTGCAATAAATTCAGTTCTACTGATAATACTAATAACTGTGATAGGTATTGCTCTCAATTATCAGCCTTGCTTGTTTTTTGTAAACAAATATTGTCGAAACCAAAAGTTGTAACTATTTGAAAAAGTTGTTGTTTATAAATAACAAGAGTATTACAGGGTTAAAGGAACATAATGCAATATCGTTATCAACGTAACCTAGTGTATGCTTGTTTGAGGCTGAACTGATTCAGCGTAGAATATTCATGGATGTTCAAACATACGGTTTGACTACAGTTGGAGTTATTAAACGATTAATTCAAAGAAAAATAAAACAAATTAAAGAAAGCATGAACGAGATATATGAAAATAAAATAAAGGCACAATACATTGTGCAGCAAGGAAGAGAGTTTCTAATTATTTTGAATATTTTGTACGTTTCCTTTAAATTACAATGACATCTGAAAAATAATGGCAAAATCGCAAACCCACCCCTATTTCAAAAAATAGCTGCTTGTTCCAACTAATTCATTTCAAAACATGTTCAGTTCCTTTTTTCGTGTTGCAGTATTTTTGGTGTTAGTGGGGAGTAGTGGTTTCGGTTGTTCGGATCTTGGTTATTGTGTGGATCAGTTTTGATTTTGTGTACGCTTGGTTGGATACTCACTCACTCGCTGTAATCGTCGTTACCGATTCGATCTGTTTGAAGATTTTCCGATGCTGACCATCGAACTAGCATTGTTTAATTCATATAGTATAGGTATTATCGAATGTTTAACTGAACTAGCAACCAACATTACTGGAATGGATGTAACTCGCTAACTATGCTATCTAAGTTTAACAACTGGTAACTCGTAAACTTCCAAAAGAACGGATCAACTGAAAATTGACTACTAAATGAGAATAATCTAAGATGTAACAGGAGAAACATAACTTTTTGGGATCAATGAATATCTAACTACTTGTAACTGCTGTTGGTTTTGGAGGGTATTATTTTTTGGTTAGATTTTTGGTCATTCAACTGAATTGCCAATTCTCATCGTAATAACTTGTATGATAGGATGAATTACTTAACTGTAAACTGGCGGTTTGAAATAAATCATTGTACATACGGGAAACGAATGGAACAAACATCAACTACCATATTTACCCGCTTCGCAGGAACATCCCTAAGCGTTTGTGCTGTTCAATAATGCTGCAATGCGCACTCACTTGAATATTTTTTTCGCTTATTTTAGGTAACAATCTACGTATTTTATATTTTCGAGATCGACGGTTTTGGTTACTTTTTATTTCAGAAGAGGATTAACGAACCATTCGAGGCGTTATTCAGTGGCTTCACATTGTCTCTGCATTTCATTATCTAGCCTAACAAATTTGGAAACATTTGTTTTATCTGATTCGGTTTCCTAAATTGGTTATTTGATTTATGCTTGATGTTTTTTCGTTGAACTTCATTCGTTTTCAATACTAAAAACACCAGAAATGCACACTTCAATTGAGTAAGATCAACAACAACGTGTCGGCGGATTTAATGTTTAATGGTATTATTTGGTATCTAACGGAGGCTTCCGTTTATGTATCTATGTTGGCGGCTGACTGACTGACTGATTGACTGACTGATTGACAGAGCGATTGAACCGATCATGACTCGATTCGATGTTAGCGCTCTGGTTTGATGTTGTCGTGAGTAGCGTTCCCCGGATGTCGTGTTTGGATGTTGCGGTTTTTTTTATCTATCTCAGCGATTGGATCACAGCGCCACCCTTACTTTCGTGAGCTTGTACGGTTGGAATAGTTTGGAGTTTACAGTGGTCTAAGGGAGGAAATCGGCGTTGGTGGAGCGAAAGATCTTTCCCTCAGTGAACAGCTTTTCGAAGGTGGGCGACGAGGTATTTTTAATGAATGATCAAATAAATGTTCTTGCATGCTGGTTAATGTCGAATTAGTTTAATGTATGTTTATTCATGTTTCGATCGTGTTGATTATTGTGGTATTACAACTGTTTGTTATTTAACTGTTGTAATGTAATGTAATGTAATGATTATGTAATGTAACAGATTACTCTAAGACGATCTGATTAGAAACTGGTGTTTATCTATTGTGAGCCCAACAAACAATTATATAGTATAAAAGTATAAATGGATCTAAAACTAGAATGATATCTGAACAATTATGGCATTGTTCTGTTTAGTCTTATCTGAAAATAATGCAACAATTCAAGGTGACATTTGCCGATTTTATAGTTGCGAGCTCGAGTGTTCAGGACATATTCTCTGTCATTGTGCACGATTATTTCTTTTTAGCGATGCATGGCATACTTGTCCCAAACAAATAGTTATAATGTATTTTACCCCTTATTAACGAGACACATGTGGACAAACAAACAAAAAAATCCCGGGAATACCGACCCACTATTGGTACCGTAATACCGGTACTAAACAGAAGCCAGTACCGGTATTTTTGGTACGGTACAAGTTTTTTTTATGAAAAGCAGGACTCGTTTCCAAATATTGGTCTGCAAGGTGGCTTTTGATTATATTTAATTATCTTCTAGATAAATCGTTCAGCTTACGTCTTTGTGGGGAAATGAGGTGGGGCTATCATCATAATACCCAGAAGTTAAATATTACTATCTCCCGTCGTACTGATCGATATGTTTAAATTCCTGCACTATTTGGTCGAAATAAAATTGCAAATATCTTCTACTAAATTTCAAAGAATTCACATCTCACGTAAGAGTAAAAATTCGTTTTGATTTTTTTATTAGCGACATTATGATTGCTTCCAATTACTTATTGGGTGGCCCGTAATAAGTCTGTGGCCTAATTCATATTTGTATTTGGTTTGTGTTTAAATCTTTATCTATAAAAGAACAAACAGCAATTTAGTAGCTTACAATTTTAGAGTTGATGAACTGCTTCGAATGAAGCGATTCGTAATTTTTGGTGATCAGAAAAGACAGCAAAACTCCATAGTTAACAGGAAATGTGGAGCCTTGGTATGCATAAATGTCGAAACCAATTTACAACAAAGCGATAAGGCCAAGAGAAATGCGACCAACGTATACGGATCTACATTCTCGCTTCGATTTAATGTTGGTAATAGGGTTTCTTATATCTACCACCTGTTGAAGTCGACGAAAGTCGCACTGCTTAGCAGTTATTGAATTTAAAGTGGCCTATCGCATTCGAAAAATACATTCTGCTCCAATGAGATATCAGTTTGAGCATTCAACTTCACTTTGAAGCGTTTCTCGAAACTTTTGAAAAAAATATTCGAGTACTGGTACTTTACCGAATTTACCGGTACTGGGGGCTTCAATACCGCAGTACCGGTTTTTTCCAAAATGGGTCGGTACTACGAACCCTACGTAACATGTATATCAAGCAGGAGTAGCCACAAAGATAACCAGAACTGTGGTCGCAGTGGCAAAGTTTCCCTTAATGGGAAAAATCCAGTTTAGATAAGATTAAACTCCAATTTGGGAGCTTAGGCTGTGTCAACAAGTTTCAGAAATCCTTGAAAGATAAATTGACTTTGATTGATTTTCCAATTTTATATAAGTATTTGTGATATGCTAAATCCTAGTACATTTACTAGTATAAAAGAACTTCTCAGGATTTTGATCAAAATGGGTTCATGAAGATAAAGTAAATGTCGAAATTTATTTTGGGTTATCCATTTTGGATGTTAGAAATTTCAAGCTCTGCAACCAGAACAGTAAATAGTAATTTAATCTATTTTACGTTGAGCGGAACAGTTTTATAAAGTCTTTAACAATATAACCAATAATCCCATAATAAAACTGCATTTAGAACTGTTTTGTGACTTGTTGCCTTTTCTTATTTTCCGTCGGCTTCTGCACGCACTGAGTGCCAATCACCGATACCAGAGATGTGACTCCACCTTCTGGACGCTAGAAATTGGCCCATCAACACACAGACAGTGATCAACGGTTTTACTTCCCTTTCGAAGAAAGACGTGCTCACAGATTTTTCAGCTCAGAAAATTTCTACGACCTCGGCTGAGATTGAACCCAGACTCACCGGGGTGAGTGACCGTTACGCTTACCATGCTTGGGCACAGAGTTATGTACCAGCATTGGCCATATGATTATTGTGCACTATAAAACAGTCAAAACTCCATCAATTAGTCTAAAAGGTATCTGATTTATTTGGGTCTTCAAGGCAGCTCAATGACAGTATTAGGGGTTGCATTAGCTGTCAATGCTTATTACTCCCATAGAACCGACAGGAATAGTGGCGACTGCAATAAAACCTTTAAAAAATTAACTTAAAGCCAAAAAGCATTCAATTTGTTGCTTAGGGTACTTAATGCTTGAAATATCCCAACAATTTTTCAATTTAACAGAGAAGAGGTGTTAGATGTAGCTCTCTGCTCTAAAAGTATCACATATCAGCCGGTAAATTGATTCGTGCGGGATGAGATCAAACTGTCAATATCTGATCCTAAACAGATCTTCTGTAGTATTGCTATTGTATTGCTATGTATCGTCACACCACAATCCCTAATCTAACAACTGGCTACCAGCTTTGCGACTAGGTTTCATGGATATTTGTCAACGTTTGAATGAACAGGTCATTTGGATGAGGTTTTCAATAAGACACATTCTGTCATAGTAGCAATACTTCAATGGGCTTATCCTCTTCTTGTTTTGGGTGCTGCTAGAGAAACCACGTGGTAGAAAGCCACATTTGCTAGACTGAAAAGTGATGTAGAGGAGCTTGTAATCGGCGGCAATTATGTCGCCTCGCTTACTGGAATGTTCTTCGCTTCACTAAGCGAATTGGTTAGAAAAGCCTTTGCACAAATGTCTCGTCAATAAGGCTACCAAATTAAATAAGCTACATTAAAGTTGGATAGACTTTCATGTCAGCCGAATTACATATGGTGAATACATACTCGTCTGACGAAGATGAAGTACATTTTTCAGTATGTATGGAGGCATCATTTAGGCGTTTGTTCGTAGATTTGTGGTAATTCAATCGATGAAATGGACGCTTGAAATTTTTACTGAGTATAAGTCTTCGTGAAAGGGTGGACTCATTCCAGCTTTACTTCAAAGAATATGAACACTTCAGACGTACTTCAAAGGAAGTCCTCACTTGTAATCATGTGACAGGATACATTGCATTGGCGTGGTGGAAAATAACTTTATAATTTGTTCCATAAAGTGGCTGCGTTACCTATGGGATTGCAAGGAGCTTCAAACCAACTAGTCAAACCTTCTGTCTCAAATCATTTGGGATGTTAGCTTGAGCAAACATCCGCTTCATGCAATGCATCGTGTATATCAGCGTAGGATGTCTACTACCTCTACCAATCAAGCCTTGAAGTTTGCCTAGATATTGAAGGTATTTTTGAGGTGACTGTCGAATCCACACAGCACGAGGCCATGGAATGTCTTTACAAACCACGAGCTAGATATACGCATATATGCTTAGCAACCGGCAGTCGTGCTTATCGTTAGGGAAAGATTAAGAAACTAAATTCTGTGGATGTCCTCAAGGTGTTGTGCTGTCACCACTTTTATGGAAACCTGTCACCAATGGATTGTAAAGGGAAAGTTAGGCAGCTTCGATCGAATCGATTTTCATTAATTCATTGTTGAAATTTAGTGAAATTGACCTAAATCAAATTAGTAAAATTTTGTATTGGAGAGGACTTTATTTCAGGCAGTACTCGATAATAAAGACATTCTCGACTGCTGGTAATTTTTAGTGTGCACTTTATTATCCAATCGACATAGTATCATCGATCGGATAGGTAAACAGTTCGGAATCACGCATTCAACCATATTCCATGTAATCAAGACATTGCACAGTGGTCGCAATCGTGCATTTAATTAATGGTGCTCTAGGAGTTGATTTTAGCGATTTGGTGTGTTAGGAACTTTTTTAGAATGGAAGCCCCCTTCTTTTGATGTATACTGAATTGTGATTAATCCACCTAAAAGTGAGACAGAAAATTTATTTCCACTAACTTTAGAGATAGATGCATGATGTCAATGACAAAGTTATAGAAAATTCTACTGCGAGAAAACTTGTTGAACATGCAAACTCTCCAAAATGTAATGGTATTGAGATAAAGCGTGTTGTTTGTGGGAGGCATCCAAAAAATATTTTTTCATTATAACTTTTTCTGAGATTTTTGCAATTCTTCAAATGTTCGATTAAGTTGTTGAAATTAAGAAATTACAGATATTTGTCGAAGACGTTAACATTTTTTATTTCCAAACTTAAGAGTTATTAAATAAAGTGGGTTAAAAATACCGCCATTTTGAATGTCAATTACTAAGAGATGTGGAAATATGTGGAAGACATTTCAATTCCATGAGAAAGACAGTGACAAGTACTACAAGAAAAATACTACTCACAACGGGCATCCACTGGCCTGTATACAAAAAATACTTTCCGGCAATGTATGTTTTGCATTTTGTAACAAAATATTTACGACGTTTTAAGCATAACTTTTTTTTAGCAATTGTTTCTATGTGTTATTATTTTGGTCGACAATGACTGGGCAGTGCGTAAGCCTCTTGTACCTGAAGGCATAAAATAGACCCCACTTGCGGTCCTTAGCTTCTTGCCCAGTAACTCCTAGCCCTGGCCTCCTCGTGGCGTCGACTGGGATACGAGTAACCTTAGTGAAGATCGGGTAACCAACCCCGGTGGGAACTTTGGTCGTATGCTGGCAGGGAAGGGAGGGGGGGGGGTTACCCTTCTTCGGAAGGTGTAAACCTGTCCTGGTGCCCAGGTGGGACCTTAAGCAGTCCTGGCACGATGGCCCACCGGCGAGACAGGTGGTTGGCGTAGGCCCTATAAGCCGCCCCTTAAAAAACCCACATAACGAACAATACAGAAGAGAATACGACCCAGAACAATCGGCAACGACCCAGGCGACGAATAAAGGATCACGATTGGAAACTCGGAACATGGAACTGCAGATCGCTCGGCTTCGCAGGATGTTACAGGATAATCTACGACGAGCTACACCCCCGCAACTTCGATATCGTGGCGCTGCAGGAACTTTGCTGGACGGGACAGAAGGTGTGGAAAAGTGGGCATCGAGCGGCTACCTTCTACCAGAGCTGTGGTACAACCAACGAGCTGGGAACCGGCTTCATAGTGCTGGGCAAGATGCGCCAACGTGTGATCGGGTGGCTGCCGATCAACGCAAGGATGTGCAAGTTGAGGATCAAAGGCCGTTTCTTCAACTACAGCATCATCAACGTGCACTGCCCACACGAAGGGGAACCCGACGACGAGAAAGAAGCGTTCTACATGCAGCTGGAGCAGACATACGACGGTTGCCCTCTGCGAGACGTGAAAATTGTCATCGGCGACATGAACGCACAGGTAGGAAGGGAGGCAATGTACAGACCGGTGATCGGGCCTAACAGCCTGCATTCCGTATCAAATGACAACGGCCAACGATGTGTGAACTTCGCAGCCTCCCGTGGAATGGTAATCCGAAGCACCTTCTTCCCTCGCAAAGATATCCACAAAGTCACCTGGAGATCACCGGACCAAGTAACAAAAAATCAAATCGACCACGTTCTAATCGACGGTAGATTCTTCTCGGACATCACAAACGTCCGCACTTATCACAGTGCGAATATAGATTCGGACCACCACCTGGTTGCAGTACGCTTGCGCTCAAAACTTTCGACAGTGCATAGCTCTCGTCGAAGCCGAACGCCGCGGCTAAACATCGAGCGGCTACAAGATGGCAGAGTGGCTCAAGAATACGCGCAGCAGTTGGAAATGGCACTACCAACGGAAGAGCAGCTAGACGCAGTTGCCCTTGAAGGTGGCTGGAGAGATATCCGATCCGCCATAGGTAGCACCGCAGCCACTGCACTAGGTACGGTGGGCCCGGACCGAAGAAGCGACTGGTACGACGGCGAATGCGAGCAGTTAGTCGAAGAGAAGAATGCAGCATGGGCGAGAATGCTGCAACACCGCACGAGAGCCAAATTTGGCGCGATATAAACAGGTACGGAACAGGCAGAACTCGGTTTTCCGGACCAAAAAACGACAGCAGGAAGACCGAGATCGCGAAGCGATGGAGCAGCTGTACCGCACTAAAGACACACGGAAATTCTACGAGAAGTTGAACCGCTCGCGCAGGGGCCACGTACCACAGGCCGACATGTGCAGAGATACAAACGGGAATCTTCTCACGGACCAGTGTGAGGTGATCCAGAGGTGGCGGCAGCACTACGAAGAACACCTAAACGGCGATGCAGCAGACGACTAGGATGGCACGGTAACGCACCTGGGAGCACGCGCGGAAGACATTACACTACCGGCTCCGGATCTCCAAGAAATCCAGGAGGAGATTAGTCGGCTCAAAAATAATAAAGCCGCTGGGGTTGACCAAATACCAAGCGAGCTACTAAAACACGGTGGCGAGCCACTGGCTAAAGCGCTGCACTGGGTGATTACCAAGATTTGGGAGGAGGAGATTTTACCGGAGGAGTGGATGGAAGGTGTCGTGTGTCCTATCTACAAAAAGGGCGACAAGCTCGATTGCTGTAATTACCGAGCAATCACCCTGCTGAACGCCGCCTACAAGGTACTCTCCCAAATACTATGCCGTCGACTATCACCAATTGCAAGAGAGTTCGTGGGACAGTACCAGGCGGGTTTCATGAGCGAACGATCTACCACGGACCAGGTGTTCGCTCTTCGTCAAGTACTACAGAAATGCCGCGAGTACAATGTGCCCACACATCATTTGTTCATCGACTTCAAAGCCGCATACGACACTATCGATCGAGATCAGCTATGGCAGATTATGCACGAGTACGGATTCCCGGACAAACTGACGCGATTAGTGAAGGCGACGATGGATCGGGTGATGTGCGTAGTACGTGTCTCAGGGACGCTCTCGAGTCCCTTCGAATCACGCAGAGGGTTACGGCAAGGTGATGGTCTCTCGTGTCTGTTATTCAACATCGCGCTGGAAGGTGTAATAAGAAGAGCAGGGATCGACACGAGTGGTACGATTTTCACAAAGTCCGTTCAGCTACTTGGCTTCGCCGATGACGTTGATATTATTGCACGAAACTTTGAGAAGATGGAGGAAGCCTACATCAGACTGAAAAGAGAAGCCAAGCGCGTCGGACTTGCCATCAACACGTCGAAGACAAAGTAAATGATAGAAAGAGGTTCACGAGAAGAGAATGAGAACCGCCCGCTTCGAGTTTGCATCGGTGGCGACGAAATCGAGGTGGTTGAAGAGTTCGTGTACTTGGGCTCACTGGTGACCGCCGACAATGATACCAACAGAGAGATTCGTAGACGCATCGTGGCAGGAAATCGTGCTTACTTTGGCCTCCGCAAGACACTTCGGTCGAACAGAGTTCGCCGTCGTACGAAGTTGACCATCTACAAGACGCTGATTAGACCGGTAGTTCTCTACGGGCACGAGACCTGGACCATGCTCGTGGAGGACCAACGCGCACTTGGTGTCTTAGAACGGAAAGTGCTGCGTACCATCTACGGTGGAGTGCAGATGGAAGACGGCACATGGAGACGGCGAATGAACCATGAGTTGCATCAGCTGTTGGGGGAGCCGCCCATCTGTCATGCCGCGAAAATCGGACGACTACGGTGGGCCGGGCAGGTAGCCAGAATGTCGGACAATAGCCCGGTGAAAACGGTTCTCAATTGCAATCCGACCGGTACAAGAAGACGTGGCGCGCAGCGAACACGATGGATCGACCAGGTAGAAGACGATTTGCGGACCCTTCGCAGACTGCGTGGCTGGCGACGCGCGGCCATGGACCGAGTGGAATGGAGGAATCTTTTGTATACGGCACAGGCCACTTCGGCCTTAATCTGTTAATAAATAAAAAAAATTCTATGTGTTATTCTATTCTACAAATATTCTAAAAAATCTTTGGAAATGTCAAAGTACACATATGAACCCAAAACACTCAGCTCTGTAGTCTCCAACTTACGAGTTATTCATAAAATAACACAACAACAAAAGTGATCAACTAAAAATGCGCAAATAATTTTGACTGTCTTTACAAGAGTAAAATCCATTATAAATAGTATTAGGGTTACTGCGCCCTAATTCATCTTAGCTCCTCTATTCATCCCCACCCATTTGAACTCATTAGTTAGAGAAGTATCTGCTATCTCTATTCAACGCATTAGCTCAAATGGTAGGATGAATAAGGGCACGTTGTACTCGACTTTACGCTTCACTCAAACGCAAGCATTTTACATTTTCCAGGCAAAAAGTTTAACTGTACTGCTTATTAGGAACGAAGCAAAGATGATGATACTTACTAAGTCGAGCTATCAACGAAATTGTGTGACACCTCGACTAATGAGATGGATAAGGGTTCGTCTACCCTATATGCCGTTTTCATGAAACGATTACGTGGCCGGAATTGTCTATAATTCTTTTGCAAGCGCGCATTGAATGATTAATTTGAAATTAACTCTCAAAAAGGAAAGCAAAAATTGTAACTTCATAAAGCATCGCTTCTAAGACCCAATGAAACCAAGAGCCTCTTTTTTGTCTTTTTTCCAGTGAATGAATCGAAAGCCCGAAAACGCTCGATCATTTGTATTTCGAATTATAAGTTCATTGGAACTAGGGAACTGTAACTAGCCGATCCTCTGAGACCCCTTGTCTTTTTGAGGGTTAAAATTTGAAACAGTTGTAATATATATGTGAAAATATTTTCCTAAAGATTTTCTGGCAAGTCGGATCCTAAATAGCAACTCTGATATCTAATACTATTTGCTATGGTTCCTACTCATGAAAATATAGTAAACCTTTATAAACGTCTCTAGTGTTCACTTTCCAAATCCTGTTAATTTATGAATAACTCGTAAATTTCAGATAACAGAAATTCAAAGTTCACGATTTATATGTGAATTCATTACTCTCAATGTTTTTTAGAATATTCGACGCATAGAAAAAAATCGCTAAAAAAGTTATGCTGAAAAAGTCGTACTTATTTTGTTACAAAATGCAAAACATATATTGCCGGAAATTATTTTTTGTATACAGGCCGGTGGATGCCCGTTGTGAGTAGTATTTTTTCTTGTAGTACTTGTCATTGTCTTTTTCATGGAATTGAAATGTCTTCTACATATTTCCATATCTCTTGTTAATTGACGTTCAAAATGGCGTTATCTTCAACCCACTTTATTTAATAACTCTTAAGTTTTGAAATAAAAAATATTATATCTGACAAATATCTGACAAATATCTGTAATTTCTTAATTTCAATAATTTTATAGAACATTTGAAGAATTGCAAAAATCTCAGAAAAAAGTTGTAATGAAAAAATAATTTTTTTGGTGCCGCCCACAAACAACGCGCTTTATCTCAACACCATTACATTTTGTGTTACTATGTTTTAATTGCCGCAAGGTTCTACTGTATCGATTTTGTTGGCTATTTTCGGCAAATTTGAGACTAAGAGAAACGAAAGCAATGAAATTGAAAGACGGATAGGTATTCTAGAGCGAATCAGTTATAAACTTAGAACGGAAAACTAGAACTAGGCAGGCTCATATGGGCATGATCGAAAGGAAATGTGAAGAATTTTTTGCCTTCTGCTGAGTAGGAGTTGGGCGTTTCACCCAAGTCTACCGCATGGTCGGCGTCGGCGGTAAAACATGATGATGAGTTATGTTCTACCATAGACCATGCGGTAGACTTGGGTGAAACGCCCAACTCCTACTCTGCAGAAGGCAAAAAATTCTTCACATTTCCTTTCGATCATGCCCATATGAGCCTGCCTAGTTCTAGTTTTCCGTTCTAAGTTTATAACTGATTCGCTCTAGAATACCTATCCGTCTTTCAATTTCATTGCTTTCGTTTCTCTTAGTCTCAAATTTGCCGAAAATAACCAACAAAATCGATACACCATTACATTTTGGAGAGTTTGCATGTTCAACAAGTTTTCTCGCAGTAGAATTTTCTATAACTTTGTCATTGACATCATGCCTCTATCTCGAAAGTTAAAATGATTAAACGTACGTTTTGGTACCATTGCGACCACTGTGCATTGTGGGAGCATTAGACAATCACTGAACTGAACTACTGAACTATGGTAGTGACAAGCAACGCTACAGAACAGATCCGCAAAGCCCAGGAATGTATTGAACCAATTCATGGTGAAATTTTTAATATGTATATGTCTAACACGATAAAAAGATTTTAAATAACGTGTTCAAAGTTCGGACGGCACCGAACCAGAGCAACCGACAGTAAACGATGGCCAATACTCATGCAAGGAAGCTGTTTTACTTTGTGCCGCATATCAAAGAAGCTTTATGGTACTGAGGAAAAATCGGGTTTCCACTCATAACCAGAAGTAATTGAAATACCCATCACATTATTTGAGATAGCTCAAATATTAATTTGAAAAGTTCCAAAATGATGCTATATTTAAGCAGCGACATCTCAACGAAATAATTCGCCTAAAATATGCACAAACTGGAAGAAAGAGTTGGCAGATATAACTCTTTGCTCCGACAGCATAAGACATGTGTTGGCGAGCTGACGCTTGTCTAACATGTCAACATAAATACATATTCTTTGATTACCTAAACGTTTCGTTAGATATCGTACACCAACTCTACAACCTCGGAGCTCTACGAAGAGGGCTTCCTAGGATTTGTGAGTATTGTCCTACATTTTAGATGAGGTCGTGGATATTCCCACTCATAGCAGTAACTTACGAAGTGGTTCGTCTCGATGTGTGTGCTTCTAGAGAGTGGAATGTCAAACTAGCTTGACTTGAAATTGAATTCAGTTCGAAGATATCGACATGTTTAATGCTGTTTAATTGTTGTAGATTCTGATCATTCTGGGACACAACAATCCGGACGTACAACAAGTGCTACAAAATAGTAACTCCAGGTTCTTCATTTAATTTTAATCTGTTATATCATTTAGATATATAACAAGACTTCGTATTATGTTAAATAAGTTCGGTTCCATATTCGAAATTCTGAGATCGATGATATTTCCACACCAAGCTTCTTAAGATTGCCCTCCACGATCGACCAGCATGTTTTGATTCGATAGTAAATTAGAGCAGTAAGGTGGATTACAATTCTTAGGAATACAAACAATATGATTCTGTTCATACCAAGCAATCATGTCTTTAGTGTAATGGGCTACTTCTGGCCAGAGCAGCGTGTTTTGTTGCATGCTTATTCAGAAAACGCAACAATCGTTTTGTGAGACACCCCTGCCCAAAAATGTTACCGCTTTCGGTACCTGCGGTTGTAATTGTCTGAGATTTCAATCCACAAGAACATATAGCTTGCCATACAAGATACTTTTCAGGAAATATGGTATTGTATTTGCATTTAAGTTGTTCAGTGGCATCTTTTCGACTATTTGCAGTGTAAAATCCAAATCCAGAAAGGTACTTAAACTTTTTGAAGCAATCATCGAAAAACATCGATTTTCTAATAATATTTTCGCAAGATAGTTGTCGTACGTGCTGATTCAGACGACGCCACCTTGAAAACGAAAAGCTCTTTTCAAAACAATGCTTACGCACATTTGTAATAATCTAATCAGGGAGCTGATTGAATATTGCAGAATCATTTCTCACATGGCTTTCGTTCAGCATGCTGAGTATTATTCGTGTAATCTCTGTGAATCCAGTCACCACAGTTCATCTGATATGTAACAGCCCTGTAGTAAAGTAATTGCGTACCCCACCTTTAAGTGTCAAATCTTTCTTGAAGATGTGGTTGCCACATCGGTGTCTGAGTCGTGTGAACTGTTTGCGCGATGGATTGCTGGGGTTTTTTGAGCAGTTTTATATCGAGACAAGAAACGGAAGATGCTGCTTTCGAGGTTCCCAGCGGTATGATTGATTTGGGCACTTTAGTAAAACAAGTAGCAAAAAAGTGGTTTGTACTATTTTTCAAAGACATTGCATTACTGTTGGGCTCCGGCTGCAAACTAGTTTATGCTGACGACTTGAAGCTGAACCTTGTTTTTCGTACTCTAGGGGACTATTGGTATAATTCTGACAAGAGTCGAACAGGTGTGTGATTTGGGAGTACAATCGGACTCCTCAATTTCTTTAAGCTGAAAGTTTGTTACCATCCGAATGGGTCATTTCAAGGCTGAAGATCTAGACGAGTTCAAGTCATTTAAAATTCGAGCGTCTGTAAGCAAATTCCATATAGCAAAACCTGAATAATTTGAGAATTTTTCTGGTATGATTCACTTATCTTGAATTCAATTCAAAAAAATTGCAAATGCCGAAAATCTATAATGAATTTGAAATTCTTGACTTGAATATTATGGTATGAGTTTTAAAGCGAATCAAAGATAGATCTGCAAGTAATGTATCTGGAGTCCTTACTGCAAAATTTCAGCATAATAGTTGCGTGAGATTTCGAATGGTAAAAACTCTGGTATAACTGAATGGAAAGGTTCCTTTTTCTCACTTGAATTGTACAGCACTATACAGCAATTTTGTATTACATTTTACCGTCTGAACGACTAGCATGAACAACGGGAAAAACAATTTTTTTTTCTGAGTTCAAAATTTTTACAACTATATTATTGTTCACCCTACTATATATCTCGTATGACACAAATGTGCATGTGAAGTGCCTATCAATGATGTAAGCAGCATTGAAAACAGAGTACTGAGTATACAGTAGACGGGTGCGTAGGTTATAGACTTTACGAATGCTATAATTATTTGGAGCCTGACAGAGTTCTAGCCTTCACAATAATATAGTACTTGAACCGGCCAGGTCGAATTCCCTCTGACTTAAGCTCCAAACGATGTCGGGCAAAATCAAAACCTGGATAAACATAAATATTAGGATATTGAATCGATTCAGTGGTACAAAAGCGCTTTGAGTGAATTCTTTATAGAAAGCTTGATAAATATTCATATGTTTGGATTATTTTGCACATCACTCCGGTCAAGTTTGTGGCAGTTTTTTTTATAATGAAAAGGTATTTGCTGAAATTGTTTTGGACAAAAATCCCAAGAAGCAAGGTTCTAGTAGGCGTCAAAATTGCTAGGGTTGAAATAGAGAAGCGAAATATGTGCGTCATCGTTGCCCTAAGTTGAAAGTTAATTTTCATCAGTCATGAAAACATCTTTATCAACCATCAAACACGCCATTTTAATGGGAAATAAATTCACGTCACCGACACATTTCCAGGCTGATTTTGACCGAATATCACGAACTTGCTTGTGTTAACTATGACATTATAGAAATTATAAATTTGAAGTTTCTTTGCGGCATCAAATTTGCATTCAAATTATAACTTTCTTAACTAGGTGTTTCGATAAAAAATTATTGAATATTTAACAGCAATGAAGTCGTGCAAAAGCAAACACTCCTCCCTCCGAGCAGCCATATTTTTTTTCTCCACTCTCGTTCCTTAATTAACCGAAGAGCCCCCGCTAAAAGCTGTTCACTGAGGGAAATTCCACACTTGTGTGCTGCAGCCGGCGGGCGTCCACTAGTCGGCCGGCTGCGGTCAGCCAAAATCTTGCC
This sequence comes from Topomyia yanbarensis, assembly GCF_030247195.1. NCBI lineage: Eukaryota > Metazoa > Arthropoda > Insecta > Diptera > Culicidae > Topomyia > Topomyia yanbarensis. The sequence goes on from NC_080671.1 coordinate 131,434,688, forward strand.
TTTCGATTTCCCTGTATAGGTATGTACAGCCGTGAGTACCCCTAGACCACCGCGGGCTGTGATCGGATCGCGTGAGAGAGCGAACGACGCTACTGACTGTTGTACTTTCGCTGAATGGTGGCTGATTCCCGGAGCAGGTGATTACGGTTTCACCCGCTTCCCCGCCCCTGTTTGGGCGGTGACGTATGGAGATTGGCGTATGTCGTATGTCTGTGGGGAGGGTAGACAGGGTATTGTAAATGGTGTGTTTATGCGCCTAGGATCACCCAAGGTCGTGAATGACGGACGAGCTATCCGACTGGGATTCTCGCGATGAGGTCGGTTCTGTAGCTTCTGGGCTCGTTTCGGTGTTTACTGTTTTCGGTGGGAGTGATACTGACTGGTAGGGCACGCGTGCACACCACATTCTCTTCCTCACGCTATCGCTTCACTGATGGGATTCTAGTACGCAAAGTGGACGACAATTTCTGGCTGGGTGAACGGGGACCAAGCCACGTTTAATTAAACAGTTTTTTTTATGACGGTAAATGGGGTTAGCTACGCCGTATTATACATAGGGTAACTTGCTTGAACCATTGTTCGTGTTAGTACTGTTGGTCTGATTTAATACTACTTGTTAGTTTAGTTGATATTTATGCGGGTTGGAGCTTGTTTTATACTTATGAGCTAGGTGGTTGATTTTTTTTCGTGTAGGTATTTTCATATTTTTCGTGTGGGTGTCACTCTTCGGTGATATCTAGTGTGTCATTTCAATACGTGTGTGTCCGTGTGATCGAATCTACTAATGCTACCAAACAGTTGTACAGGTTTCCAGTAAAATTAATATGGTTTGATTTATGTTTTCTATCGCTAAAATGTTTTCTAATTAAGTACTAATGAAGCTTTGAACAGTTTTGTTAGTGGCAAAAATCAGTAATTACAATTGTTCTATTCTACACTTAGTTTTAACTTGATCTGATCGGTTTTAGATTATAGTTTTGTTATTAAACATTCCATCAAAATATTAATACGAACAGTAGACGATCACAAAATACGAGTGGAAAATCGTTATGTTTTATAGTTTTCTTTGTATGGTTGTATGCTTATAAGTGTGAGTGTCTGTGTTTGTGTTGGGAATGAACCTGTGTATGTGTGTTTGTATTTGAAATAAATCGAAAATTCGGAACTCAATGTTATGAGGGGGTCTTTGAAAAGACAAATGAAATTACAAAAACTGGAACAATGTTTTGTTGAAACGGTACTTCTATACTATGGGGGAAGATATGGTTTAGCAGGAACAAAAAGAACTCCGATGAAGGGAATATGTCTTGATGTTGAATTATTTGCTACCGATTGGTTGTGGAAGCTATATGGCAAGCCAATACGGTCAATTATGGTTGGCCGTTACAAATATTAGCTAAAATGGCTGCATGCTTCATCTCGCATTAGGGAATTAGGGTAGTAAATGTATAATGTAAAATTAAACGAAGGGTTACGATTACATCAAAATCGGTTCGAAGACTGCTTCGTGGCAAAATTAAGAATCTTCTGGATTGATCTTCGATACAGTATTTACTATTAAGGTATTATTTCATAAACATATTTGTATTAGAAAGTTTGTAAAAGGATTAGGAGTGAACGTTGTAAAAATCTAATTCCAATACAAATTTTTCAATATACATAATATACACAATGTAATTAGCAAAGGTATTGAAGAAGCATGCAACGAAGATATGGACGCGATTTTTTAAATATAAGGATTTTTTTAACATGTTGGTTTCTAACTGGCAATGATGTTTAGAGATACGCCGACAAACAAATTGTCAATATTGTCAGAGATGATACAAATCGCGAGATCACAAGACAAGATGAGTATCACACAAAATTAGGTTATAAGTAGTGAGATATAGATCAAACGTTGTTTAAATATTTGAATTGGTAAATGTATAGTACTAGTTTATTTTTTTCCTTTATAAGGGTAACCATAAGTTAGAAAAGTAAATATTTAAGGATTAGTGTTGAGAAAGTAACTGGAGTAATAGAGGAAAGCTGCTTAACAATTATGAAGTGAAAGATTAAAAAAAAATATAGTATACAATTATAGTGTCTCCCTGTCAGCGGTAATTTTGCAACTGCAGTATTAGTATTGACTTTAACCATGAATTAGTTTACCATCATGAACTGCCCATGGGTAGTGAAGCTTTCCGTAGTACTTAAAACGGGCGGTAAAAATTGCACATTTAAAATAGCTGTTGCAGCGATACAGAGATTGATAGGAAATTTATTACAATTCCATATAATAATGTCACAATTGAAGAATATTTCTTTAATTTTTTCTTGCCAAATGCGAATAATTGAGCGAGTAAGAGTGAATCTCCGGGGACGCTTCGTCCAAAACTTGTTTGGCGGTGTACATCATAACTCATAATCTACTTGACCAATCGTTTCGTAAATCTGCATAGTTCTTCTTTCTTTCGTTCTCCAAGTAATGATGAGATCTATTCTTTTTTCCTGGATTTTTTAAATTTTTCATGGCGCTTTGAAGCCAAAAATCCGATTTCGCTAAAAATCGATCAGCATGATATTGTAAAAATAATATTTTTTTTTGTAAAATGCTCCCTTAGTCACCTGGACAATGATGTGAAGAAGAACTGTCTGAAATTTCGAAACGGTTAGCCCAGGATATTTTGAGTTATGGTGCGCACGGCATTTTTTCGAGGTGCATCCTGAGGATTGACTGTCGCTTGCCCAATTTTCAATATTTTGGAATGAAAATTTAGGAAAACATTGCATTGTGGTGTGGAAATTGACTGAATAGACCAACACTCTCGCCTAAACGAACTTTTTAAAGAACGATGTTTTTCTTCATCGAAAATACCTTAACCCTCCATAAGAACGTTCTATACGCTAACACCAATTTATGTACCCGAGATTTGAAGTTGATTGAATATAAGGATTCTTAGAAATTGATTGGTAAATTTTGACGTAGGCTTACAAATGTTCCCGAAAACTTCAAAAAAAGACTAGAAGATTTTTTTGATTATAGAGGTTTTAACCTTACACGGTGTCTTTGTCGAGCAACTTTATTCAAAAAATTCGGCATCCGTGAAACTTCGGGATATTAAAGAATGGACTTTTCCCTTTCAATTGAAAGTAAAATTAAAATATTCTGTCGGGGGGTCTAGAACAACTTTTCATTTTAAAGTTTTTTGATTGAAAACTTAAGTATTTTAATGAAATTAATTCGCAGTTTTGCTACTAATTGGTACTATAGACATTAAAAAAATACTAAAAGTGAGAATCTGATGAACAATTTCATTGTCTACAACTTCGTAGAATGCTATAAATCGATGTAAAATCACCCGAGAAAATTATTAAAATTTTATAAGTTTTTATGTGTTAAGAAGTCGATTAACAAGGACTTACAAAAAATGTTGGGTTTAAATGAACAGTAAATTCTGATAAATTTCAATATATACAAAGTCCCATTCTCAGCAGAAAAAATATATTTTCAGATTCCTCCGGGTCTTGGGCGAAAGTGACACATTATAAACAAGGAGGTGTGGAAAGGTGTTGTCCAAATTTATTCGATAATCTTATACCTTTTCAAGATGTTGATTAATGTCACTGATTTTATCATGCCTTTTTCATTTCTTTTCTAGCTCTAGGAGATAGCTAATGTAAACTAGAATGACCCTTCTTCCTGATCCTATCCTGCCTGGTAAAATACAATTAGCTTAAATTCAAAGCTTTATAATTGAATGAACGAAAGTGAACTGTTCAAGTCAATGTAATAAACGGATTTTATTGCAATTTTGGGTTGAGAATCCTGAGAATCTGTTTATCCTTATCAACATTAAAAGAAAGATGATTGAAAGAGAAAAAAGGTCTTCGAGTTTTGGATCCATGTTTGTTTTCTTTTTCATTTCATCAGAATTTATAGATGTAGAGTATTACTTGTCCTCAAATTTTATTTCCAAATCGAACACGCTTTACACAATCTTAGAAAAAAGAACAAAACCAAATTTCATAATTTCCTTTAAGAAGAAATTCCGGAGTCGTTAAACGTTGAACACGGATCACAAAAAAAATGAATAAGAAAATATCAGGCTGGATCATACGTTCAGTAAATTCTCAAAGTAATGCAAGTCTGTTTATTGAAGATTTCCCTCATAATATGGGATAAGAGCAAAGACAACATATCAAGAAGACAGAGTTGCCAGTTCAGTTCAGAATCTGAAGACATTAACAGCAACACGTCTTTCGGGTAAAGGTGATACTTTCTATATCTACTTTTATATTGAGATCGCTATCTTCGTACAATAGACAAAAACCTTTATTTCTCATTTTCTATTGCGATTTCTGTTCAATGTACAGCGATTCCCAAAAGTTAACAAACTTGAACATAAATCTCATCGAATTATTTTTCTATCATTCATGAAACTGTCAATCAGGATTCTCAATCGAAATCAAATCAAATGACTGAATATCTAATCGAGTTGATCAAATATAAAGTTAAAATTTAGGCCAAATATATCCCACAAGATGCTAACGAGCAAAAAGGTTGATTCAAGATTATATCAAGCATACTCCAGAATAAGTGAAGAAATAAAAAAGAAGAAACAAATACACCTGTGACAGAAAAAATGGTTTCATTTTGCTGCATTACCCAGCATCTTTCAAAAGTGTCTTAATTTCGTTCAAATTTTATCTACTCTTCTCTCCTTGCTCCTAAAATATCATTGGTGCGCATAAAACGGTGGAATCTGGAATTAAATTTTTTCCGCTTAAAGGTGGGACTTTGCTATCATTCAGGTTCTTCTGAGCACATTGTTAAAATAAGGCAATCCATTTTTTACAAATGAAAATGTTTTTGGAATAAAGCTTCTTTACCAATAGGCCCCGTGCGAATCTAGAAAATTTAATAGCTTTCTCTGGCGATTTTAGATCGGGTTGTAGTTTTCTACAAAGTTGTACACAATTAAATTTTCCATCAGATTCTCACTTTTAGTAATATTTGAATGTCAAAAGTACTACCTAAGGGCAAAAATGTGAAATAGTTTCATTGAAAAACCAAACAAAAAAACTTTAAAATAAAAAGTTGTTTTAGAGCTTCCGACAGAATATTTTAATTTTACTTTCAAATGAAAGAGAAAAGCCGATTCTATCACATGCTGAAGTTTTAGCGATGCCGATTTTTTTCGAATAAAATTGTTCTACCAAAGACACCGTGCTTAATCTCATTAGAAAATTTTTAGTCTTTCTGAGAAATTTTTGTGGGTATATTTCATATGTGAACTAGATTTGTAACTTATGTAATTTGTATCCCACGGAAATTATTTCATCTATTAGTTATATCAATATTGAGGCAATGAATCCATTAAAAATCTGGATGAAATAATAAACTAAATATGAAACTGTTTAACTAGCATCTAAAAATCCTATTACTTTTTGTAGATCCTTATAGATAAATTTCATAGTAAGATCACGAGAGTGTTGACATTGACGTCTTCGAACATTCTTCAAGTGAATCAGAAGTTGAAGATTGTCGTCAATAATAGAAGTATTACATTTTATCTGTGTTGTTGGTACTGATGAATTTCTAGCATCAACTATAGAATCACTTAAATTTTGTATTGCCGTATCCATGGCAGGTTTATTTTGTAAATCATGATCATGATTAAAATTATTCTCAATATAAGTTTTGTATTTTACCCAACTCCTTGAGAAAGTGAGAAAGTTGCTGAAAGGTGGACAGAATCGAAGTCAGCATGTGTAATCAATTCGCTACAAATGTGACTTTGATCTGTCAAAATCATAGCAATTGTTCCTTACAGGCGAACAGCACGCAGATCCATTTGGGAACAAAATTGAATAATAACCAGCAGAGCAACCATTAAAAAGTAGTTTATCGTTGAAATTGCTTTGAGCATTATTCCACGATCTGTGTTTAGAGCGAAAATTACCGAGTCTAAAAAAATTCGATCGATTTCTTGTAAGTTTTTGTAAGTCTCCTTTCAAGAAATTAGTTTGCACGGCAATGTATTGAAAAGGCAAATACGCTGCGGCAAAAAAATGATACCAAGATCGGTTTCACCTTCGATACCCAAACTCTCGATCACCTTGGTGTCAAGAGACGGTATAACGGAATGTTATACCAATAATTTGATCAAATTGATGAACATTAAAATTAGAGTTACTCTTCAATTTAATATTTGGTTTGAGGAAGTTTTGGTCATAACGGCTTTTTGCACAATACGTACTCTATAAAAGTTAAAAAAATTGTCTTCTTTTTCATGAACAAGCTTTCAAATTTAATAAATTTAAATGATTATTTATAGTCACCATTGAACTTTAAATGCATTACAATTTTGTTAGCAACTTTCCACCCAGTTTGGAAAGTTTCAATCATGGAGGTAGAATTTAGCATTACAGTCATCAACTGAAAAATTGTTTGTTGAAAAAATTCAATGTTTCTTCCGTAATGCTACCCAGATCGATTGGAGCAAAGGAAGCGTTATGTGAAAAAGAAATTGGAGGCGTGGTAGTTATCGTTCTTTTAGTCCTATTACCTGCCACTGAAGCATAACATGACGCACCATTGTAGGATGGTGTGACGAAAAAAGAAGCTCCTTGTATTGGCAGAGAAGTTGTTTTCTTGAAGTGTACCTGAAGAATCTTCTAGCAGATGCGCTATTACACAGAGTGCGCTCCACTCCGAAAATCAAGCGAAACCTTCTTTGAACTCCAGCGCCTACTTGTTTAGTGAGCCATTCAGGCGACTTTAGGAGAGCCAGTCATAATGCTTTCAACAATGTATAACTTCTGAATGGGTGCTTACGGACAAACTGTTTTACCTTCGTTTTGTAAGTAAAACGCAGTACTATGAAAATAATTTATAACATAGTTACAGATTTTGCCAATAGTGAAATTATCGGGTTCAAAAACAGGTCAAGGTCTACCTACCGAAGAAAATCAAGCAACTGTCTGGCAGACGTTTCCGGCTGTCGGTTGTCACGGTAGAGATGGACAAGTCTGTCTATGCCAAGACACATGCTGGTGAACTCGAGTGATTCGTAGTTATGCTGCCTAAGCTCGACCCTCATCAGCAGAAGACAAAAGCTAAGCCAGTAAGATATTAAGCCTGTTCTAATGACCCTGCCACTTCTAGTTTTCCGATCTGTATACTTCCCATCCTTGCTCTCACTTGAGTACTAGGGCTCTAATTTTCATAACTTTCCCTACCCAGTAATCTCTAGCTAATTGAATGTCGTTAAAATGTAAAAAACAAAATGTGACTACATAAGTCGAAATAAAAAAAGAAAAAAGAAGTAACAACGATTACACCAAATACCTCCAAACCAACACCAGCAATAAAGAAACAAATACCGACAAAGAATGATTTACAACAACGACCCGCAAGTACAAGAAACAAACTATAATGCGACCGTGAGCATCAAGAATGCAGTACCGATGACGACGTGGACGTGAACGAAAATGCGACGACCGGATGAACCCCAAGGTGCGGTAGATAACGCACCCTATGTTTCACCACCAAGGAAGAGGATCTCAACACGCAGCAGCAAGCTACGTCATCAAGCCCCGATGGACACATGAAAGTTAATTTTATTTTTTACATATTGTAGAAATCATAAAAGACCGTTGAACCGTGTCAAATAAACAAGAAAGAAAAAACCTGTTTTAATCCACCTAGCGGTGCAATTGTGCCTTTCTCATTTCTCTAAACTATGGCACGGAGGCTTTTTATGTTCAACATAATCGTGGAAATGTCCATTACATTCTTAGTACACTTTGCACTTATACACAATGGCATGCCAGCCACGAACTTGATGAGCTACGTGTCGACGGTGAAACACTTGAAACAAAAAAATATCATACTCCATTAGCCTAATCAGCATTAGATCAATGTTATCTGCTTGCTAACTCATTTTGTCATGCGGGGGTGGGTATGTGAAGAGGGCGAAAGTTCCATGAACGAACGACTCCCCAGCTTAAATTGGTATGCTTTGTGATATAGTGGTGGTTTAAAGATGATGGGGTTGAAAGGGAGGGGTATGAGGGCTGGATGGGGTGGTGGTCTGAGGGGTGATTTAAGGAGATTTTTAAAGGACCATCCGTGAACCATCAACTACGCCCCTGTTAAAATCCAGAAACCCTATGCGAGTCGAAAAAAAATTGGCCCTCCGGGGATTAGGTTGACGTTTTTCAGAGTGATTGCATAACCTTTCTATATGAGAAAGGCAAAAATGTGCCAAAATCCAAAAAAGTGAATCGTCGTCAAATTTTTTTTTCGAGTTTGCATCAAATCTCGACGTTTCATGCACCTTGAACACATTTAGCATCAAAAATAAAAATTCTATTTTTAATTTTTCCTATAGTTTATATGAGAAATTTCTGTGTGCCCGCACTCTGAAACCCGTAATTCCGTAACCAGAATTCCGATCGATCCAAAATTCAATAGCAGCCGATGGGAAGGTTGCACCTTTCATTTGAGACTAAGTTTGGGCAAATCGGTCCAGCCATCTCTGAGAAAAATGAGTGACATTATTTGACACATACGCACATACATACACACACACACACATACACACACACACATACACACACATACACACACATACACACACATACATACATACACACACACATACAGACTTTTTCCGATCTCGACGAACTGAGTCGAATGGGATATGACACTCGGCCCTCCGGGCCGGGATTAGGTTGACGTTTTTCAGAGTGATTGCATAACCTTTCTATATGAGAAAGGCAAAAATGTGCCAAAATCCAAAAAAGTGAATCGTCGTCAAATTTTTTTTTCGAGTTTGCATCAAATCTCGACGTTTCATGCACCTTGAACACATTTAGCATCAAAAATAAAAATTCTATTTTTAATTTTTCCTATAGTTTATATGAGAAATTTCTGTGTGCCC